>NC_057799.1:207755017-207797469 GCF_018294505.1 Triticum aestivum
AAATAGGCGGGATGGGGCGCCGATGGTCGCCACCGCGGCCATGGCGCCGTGGATGGCCGCCACGGCATCGTCTGCTTGTGTAGCGGGAGGAAGGGGAAAACGGGGGGGTGTTGGGCTGGGCTGTGCAGGCCTGCTAGATAGATGGGCCACGTGGCCCAAGGGAGGGGGCTTTGTTTTATTTCTGTTTTCTTTTCTTTTATTTTCTTTTTACATGTTTATTTAACTTCCACAATACTTTAATTAGTTAAAATACAAAAGTAGTTTCTAAATTATTGTACTATTTATACCTCTGCCACAAAAAGTTCTAGTCCTAAATAAAATAGTTTGCTAATTTATAAAATAAGAAAAGGCATTTAACTAATTGTTTTAGCTACTGTTTTCATTAATTTTGAGCACTTAAACATTTTATAAAAATTTGGTTTCTTTCACAAACAATACTTTATGAATTATTTACCACAGTTGCACATTTTAGATTTGACATTTGATAACTTTTATTGTTTGACTTTATTTTAAACTTGAATTTTGAATTGGTTAGAATCAACGTGGGACCTAGCAACAGTAAAAGCGATGACATGGCATCATTAGCAAAGATTACTGTAGCTTAATTATCCGGGCGTTACACTTTCCCGGTTGGCTACGACGGTCATTTCGTTCATGTCACAACCTCTCCATCGACCAAACTCCATCCTCCTCGGCAGGCGACCCCGATAACTCCGCAAATCGAATCAAACAAGCTCCTCGAGTTTGGTGTGAGTGCTTGAAGAAGACTCTTTGAGAAAGGGTTTCAAAATTGGAAAACTGACTTTAGACTTTTTACCAAATCTATTGATTGTGAACTCTTTGTGCACTAAATTCATGTGTTGATGATGATGAACTCTTTGCTAAACCCCCGCTTTAGCAAAGAATTCGATATCTTTTTTCGAGGAATCGAGAGGATCACTGCCTTTCATTTCGCGGGTAAATACATATTTACAAGAGGTGGACTCGTTTTGAGAAAAATCGCTCCAAAAACCCGCTAAAAAAACAAGCCACCTAGCGAATCCCCTTTGGTGGTTGGTAGTTACCCAAAGCCATTCCCCTCTGCTTGATGTCCTCAAGGGCCAGCCTTGCAACCTCGATGTAGGTCATACGAGTTCTTTTGAAGATGGGCCTATTCCTCTCCTTCCAAATTTTCTGTACCACTGCGCCGACACTTCTCCTCGCGTGAGAACCAAGAAATCATGCCACTGCACCATTCCACATTGACAGGAGCATGCCGCATGACGAGAACAACTCTCCATGCAGTTTCTGACCACCAAGGAGAAAGGGCAATCCTTGCACAGGTGGGTCGCCATTTCCGAGGAGTTTAGGCAAAGATGGCATCTAGTATCATTTTGAATTGTTTTACTTTATTTTTTTTAATATTCACGTGGGTGCATTTGAGTTAGAGTGTAGAAACTCGATGTCGCTCTTGATTGGGCTCCCTATTGCACGCCATTGCATTTCTTTCATGTTGTTCTCGTTCGGTTGCCTACCACATGGCCGTTGTAGCGTATTTTTTATTTGTAAAAGATAGCTTGGTTGTATGATAGATTTAAAAAATATATAGATTGAAAATTTTCATGTATTTTAAAAGATGTCCATGAATTTTTAAAATGTTCATGAACTAAAAAAATATTCACAAAATTATAAAAATGTTCATGGGCTTATAAATTGTCAAAAAATAAAAACTATCCATGGATTTGGAAAATATTCACAAATCTGAAAACTGTTCACGAATTTTAAAAACATTCACTAATTTTGAAAGTTTTTTAAATATATTTGGAAGTGTTTAAAAAATTTAAAACTAAAACCAAAGAAAAATGAAAAAGGGAAGATAAAAATAATAAAAAAGAAAACCGGCAAAACTGTTGAGAAACATCGGAAAAAAAGAGAAAAAAAGGGCGAAGAACCTGCTAGAACGTTTTCGAAACAGTTTGTCTAATTCACATCTAGATGTTTTCTAGAAATGTCACATCTGAACTCCCACAACTAACATAGCAACAAGAAACAGAAAAAAAGTTGGGACAAAAAAAATTAGACCACAAACATAGTGGACATCAGGTTATATGCGACATAATTATGTCACATCTAGATGTGTTATAGACAGACCCTTCTCGAAAACCTGCTCTGGGGGTTACAGGGGTCAGGCCCAGTACTGTCCAGGATGTGCGTTTTGTACCATTTACACATTATATTATTCCTCGCCTTAAGCTCTAAATAGGATTTTCGCTGTTTAAAACCCTCCGGGCTCGCCATTCAGGCTTTTCCACGGTGTCGCGGCCGCCACGGAAGGACCGCCCGGCCCAGAGCAGACTCACCCTGCATCCATCTATCTCCCCTAAAACCCTAAAAACACGAGAAGCCCTACTCTGCCTCTCCTCCCCCGAATTGCCGCCTCTCCTCCACCGGAGAGAGAAGCCAAGGAAGGATGCCGCGGATCACTTCGGTGGAGAGCCCCGGCTGCCCGCCGCTCCGCGCCATCACCACCGACATCCTCGGCCTCATCAAAGGTACTGCCGCCTTGCCCGAATTCGCCGCCTCCCCTCCGCCGCCACCTGCTGCTCACTGTTCCTTCTCCGTTTTAATCCCGGCGCAGTCGTCGAGGCCCGCACTAGACCGGCGGGCGTCGCCAAGGTCGTCGAGACGTGGGGCGAACCCGACGCCTCCAGGGCCATCCTCGTCGCTTCACTCGCCGACCGAGCCGTCGACCCCGTCAGTCCCCCTCTACCAGCTCAGCTCAGCTCTCTCTCATGAGCTCTTGGTCCATCACGGTTGCTCATTCCTATAATCGCGATTGTCTATTGTGTTGCGTTTTGCAGGTTTTGGCTGTGGCAAGGAAGAACGGTGTGGTGAGTGACTGCTGCTTCTCAGAGTTGGGACGCTTACCTTGTGTGTCTTTCAGTTGGTTGTTAATTCCAAAGGTTTTTGTGTAGGTTGAGTTGCTGAATCCCCTGAATGGTGATGCTCTGGCCGCTTTCAAGTTCTCTAGGACAGACCAAACTGTCGGAGCTGTGGAAAATGATCCCCTAGTCGCCCTGCACCTCTTCAGAAAACATGCACCAGACTTAACCACGTAATTTTCACATGCTGATAATTTTCCCCGTAATAGATATCTTACAACACGTCTACACCTGTATTAAGTTCCATATCATTGAAAAGTTCATTGCTCTTCTGCATTTTGGTGATATTGGCCAAATTGTATTTACATTTAGTTGCTCGTTGCAGGTTAGGTACATTTCTTGCTTGTACGGAGAAGGGCAAAGCAAGTGTGAGATCTGTTGCAAAAGAAAACACGGCATCTGACTCGGATGTTGGGCCATCAAGCACTTGGGACGTGTGTAACAAGGGTACATTGCAGTTTTCATCTGTGGATGCTGGTGAAAACTATGCAATGTTCGGAGGGTGAGTTGACTATAACCTCTAGCATGCGATTGCCTAATACTGTGGCTGCATTCCTTTTATTTACCAGCTTTTCTGTATGAGATGTGAAAATCATTTAGGAAATTTGTGGCGTTTTAACAGTTATTTCATTCATTTTAGGAATGGTATGGAAGTAAACTTGTGGGATATCACATCTTGTAGTAAGATGTGGTCTGCTAAATCTGTAAGTACCAATCTGTTTTTTTTTTCTTATTAGCTGATATATTAGCAAACTATTGTCCATGTTAACTTTATTTTGATCTCACAGCCCCGAGCTAACAACGTTGGTATATTTACCAAACCTTGGTTCACTGCTGGAACTTTCCTGTGCAAGGATGATCACCGTAAAATTGTAGCCGGCACAAATAATCATCAGGTACCATATCTCATCACTGTTATGCTAACAGAACTCCAAATTTAATCTTTTATGGATAAAATTTGCTCAATGTTTGTGTTAGAATTCAACAAATTTAACCAGTTCAGCTCTCTGGCTGCAACGCTGCTGTTGATGGGGTTTTGTTATGATGTGTCTGTTACATCTGTGTAGTCCCCTCATAGATTGTAAATAATGAAACCATTTCATTTGCTTAATTGACGTGTTTCTACTTCCTTTTATGCTAGGCAGTGACTAGCTGTGGATGTTTGCTACGATCATTTGCATCTGTAATATATTATGCTGCACTGATGATGACTGCTCAACTTCACTAACAACTAATGGTGTTTTCATTTTGTGTTTGCCAGGTTCGCTTATACGATACTGCTTCGCAAAGAAGACCTGTTGTTTCAGTTGATTTTAGGGAGTCACCAATCAAGGCAGTTGCAGGGGATCCAGATGGACATACTGTCTATATTGGGACAGGAACAGGAGACCTCGCTTCCTTTGACATGAGAACAGGTATGATAAACAGATGGTGTGCAGTATCTTTTAATGGAACTGAGTATTTTTGGAACATGTTCCTTTTCTAGTGTTAAAATAGCTTATATTCAGTTTAGGTAACTACTGAATTTTGAAGATTTGAATTTCGAGATAGACCTGTGTTTTCTTAAACTTCAACCCATGTGTCACAAGTCTACTCCTATTTAATCATCAGATCCACTTCATGTTTGCTGTTTTGTATAGGCAATAATGGTATGAAGTACCTATATTGGTCTGTTCTTTATTTTATTTTGTCTACTAATCGACAGATAGTTAGTGACATGCAGTTGCAGCTAATGGAAATGGTAGAGCTGAAATATTTATCAGCATTTCTACATGTTAGAGTTCGATATATAATCTTTAACTGATCGGAGATTGCGTAGCACTTAGTTTATTATTAAATAAAATGACATGGACAAATGATTATGGCTAATAACAACCCAAGGTACAATGTATGCGAGTATAGCTTATTTTACAGTGTTGTGATTGGTGTGTACCTTTTTTACAGGAAAACTACTCGGATGCTATGTTGGTAAATGCAGTGGAAGTATTAGATCGATAGTTAGGCATCCGGAGCTGCCTTTGATAGCATCTTGCGGTGAGTAATAAATTTTCATTTATTTCAGATTGATTTATTTTGAATGCAACATATAGTTTTATGTTCCCTCAATTTTGTTGTGCACTTTTACTTTTTATTGGCTGTCTTTGTTTGTACTTCTTTGAACTAACTCAGGATATTATTTTGGTCTTTGTAGGATTGGACAGCTACTTGCGAATCTGGGATACAAATACAAGGCAGCCGCTTTCTGCGGTATGTCTAAAATTAATTTCATAGCATTCAAATTAAGCTTGAAGCTTGTTGTTGCTCCTTGCAAAATTGATGCTATTTTTATTCATATTGCTCTAATTGTTTTCTGGTCCATTTTGACATGTGTGTATATAAATGAATTTATTATAGTGAGCATGAAGATATCATTGACTAGCCAAATATGTTATGACTTAATCTTGGGCTACTCTTTATTACTCCCTCCGTATCAAACTATAAGATGCTTTTTAGGCTAAACTAGCCTACAAAAACCTCTTATATTTTGGTACAGAGGTAGTACCTAAAAAACATATAATCCTAAAATCGAGTGTGCAAGTTCATTTATACATGTCGGTGTATATGATAGATGATTTTGCGTTTCTATCTTGGCTAACCTTGTACTCTAGTTAATTGGCCTTTAGTGATCTTACTACTGGTTATACACCATGGTTCTTCATTTTAAACTCTTCATGATCTAACACATGTTCATTGGTTGGTAACAGGTCTATCTCAAGCAGCACCTCATGACAGTGGTTATTGATTCACATTTCTCAGCTGAAGGTTTGTCTCTCTCTCTCTCTCTCTCTCTCTCTCTGCGGGGGAGTTATGTATTTTCAGTAGCTATTCTAGGTTATGTGCTCTGTTTTCCGTTGTTGTTGTGGTAAGTCAGATGTGAGAGTGGCCATTGTTTTTTACATTCATGTTATCTTGAATGGTGCTTGTTGTAATGGGCAAAGTGCTTCCTTTAGGACTGAAACATGTTGACTTGTTAAATTTCATTGGATGTGGAACTGATAATTATAGTTAGGAAAGTATTGCTTCTTTTTACTCGGAACACTTCTGAGTTCTGACCTGTAATCTTAAAATGGCGTACGTCTTAACTGCATCTTGATGAATGCCTTGAGGTTTGAGGTACTGTGCTAACACTACTGTTGTGTCTAGAATCTGAGGAGACTAAATCCAAGCAGCCAGATTCTTCAATGGTGGCTGAAGCTGCAGTCAGAAGGGAAAAAAAGAAAAAGAAGAATGTATTTGTTGAAGAGGATGAAGAAGGAACTCAAATGGTGGACCCTGATGACTGTGATGCTGAAGCAGTCAGAAAGGAAAAGAAGAAAAAGAAGAAGAAAACTGTTACAGAGGATGATGAAGAAACACAAATGGTCGACCCGGATGAAGGCGATGCTGAAACAGTCAGAAAGGTAAAGAAGAAAAAGAAGAATAGAAGGGTTGCAGAGGATGAGGAAGGAACTCAGATGGCTGACCTTAATGACAGTGATGCTGAGATGTATGCCCCAAAGAGAATAAAATCTGAATCTGGCGAAAGAAGCAAAGGCACGAAAAAGAAAAGCAAGAAGCAACAAGTTGCCTAGGACATTTGGTGTGCTGGAATTATTGACGTCTGACCATGGTGCTTGCCTTAGTGAATTTGTAAAAGAATGCCTTTTAAGTACAAGTTCATTCAAACTTGAACGGTATGGTTCATTTGTAACTTTTCCTTGAAATATTACCTGCTGTTTTACAATATTATGATAAGTTATTTGAAAATATTATCAAACTTGAACGGTATGGTTCATTTATACTATCATCTGACTCTGTGTTCTCATCTTGGTTAGTTTGTACCGAAGTAGCAATGGTCTAGTTGAGCGTGGACAACGTCAGTCCTGTTGGTGTAGTGAAATTAATGCAAGTTCCTGGACATTTGAAATTTGAACTATTTTTGGCTGAAATGTGTAGGATCTCTGCCAATGGATGTAAGATAATAAGTATGTATGCAAGTGTTGGGTGAACATATAAGATGCGGAGTCGTGTTGCAGACGAGGTTAAAGACCATTTTGATAATTTCATGAGACAAGTTGACCAAAATTGATTTTTATACACTTCATCTCTCCATATGAATAGTGCTTTTCTCATATGAGCCTTTGCTCTCACCTGTATAAACTAGTATTAACTTATCTCCATATGGAATCAGGGAAGGATTCTGTCAATCTTATTATGAGACAGCCAAGCCATATAATTTTCCGCCATCTTTCTTTGCTACCACAGTCATGTGACTGCCAAACAGCCCAACTGTGCTGGATAACTTGCTGAATCAAACAGCTTGAGATCGCCATCCCAGCTTTCAGCTAAGGCGATGTCATGATTCTCAACTCCAGGATCAGGGATGATGAATTCATCAAAGTCGGATAACGTTTTCAACTGCGCGCTTAGTGACGCTATTGTTTTCTGGCAGTCTGCTAGTTTCCCCGCAGCACGAGCTAGCTCTTTCTCCTGTAGAAACCAGTTACTCATCAGTAACATAACTTAAAAGTCCTCAACTTTTCATCACCAGACTTGGTTGCGATAATAAAGAGATACCGTAAAATTTACCTTTGTGATGTGCAGGTCTGTACTTGCCATAGGTTGCACTTCCATTGGTTTTGGCTGATGAACTGGAGCTCTGCTGCACAACTCCTGTTTCAAGTCATGGCATTGCGCGGCGAACTCCGACGATTCCGCTCTCTCTTTGAGAATTTGTTCCTCAAGCAAGTAAATCTTTCTGTGCGATTCCTCTGCTTCTTTCTCTTTGAGCTCGAACTGGTTCGTCATTTTCTTCTTCTGGGCTTCTGAAGCATCCAGTGCAGTTATGTAGGCTGATGACAAGTTCTTCTGTGTCTCCAATTTCATTTCCAACTGGCCGGCATTCTCCTTCAAGCTCTTGATTTCAGCTTGCGCCGACTTGAGTTGAGATTCCAGTTCTGCAATAAACGGTTCTCGTTTCTCCAGAGTCTCTTCAAGCATGTTAACCTTCTCATTCAGGGCAAAGACATCTGAATTGGCAGCCTGGAGTTGAGATCTGAGCTCATCTCTCTCTGCTTCCAGTGCTTGGAGATCGCGGCACCGCTTTGCGGATTCAACAGACAATGCCTTATCTTGCTGCTCCAGGCTACGCACCTTCTTTTGGAATGAGACAATTTCTTGTCCCGCCAGCTCCAGCTCAATCTCTGCACCCTTGACCTTTGCTTCCAGAGCTTCGACGGCACGGCATTTCTCTGTGAGCCTCCTCTCTAGCAGGGTGATCTTGTCGCTGTATTTTCTGGCGTCAGACTCGAGCTGAGCGCGCAGCTGTTTCGTCTCCGACTCGAGCGCATCCATCTGCTGGTATTTTGCCGCGAGCTCCAGCGTTAGCGCCTTCTCCGAGTCCAGCCGTTCCTCCAGGATGCGCCCCTTGTCCAACAGGCTCGTGATCTCGCCATGGGCCAGCTCAAGTCTACACTCCAGATCGTTCCTCTTCCTCTCCGCGTCTTGCATTTCGGCCTCCATGGCGTGCCTCTCTCCATTGACGAGATTCAGCTGCCTCTGCATCTCAGCTGATCTCTCCTCTGCCACCATTGCCCGATGGCGGCAAGCCCTCAGCTCGCGCTGGGCTTCGTGCAAGGCTTTGTCCTTGTCGGCCACCAGCTTCCTGGCCTTCTCCTCTAGCTTCACCAGCTGACCACCGGTGTCCTCGGCATAATTGCTGCTCCTCGAGACGGCGCCGTTGGCTGACGCAAGCTTCTCCATCTCAAGGAAGTCATCTATCACACCGATGTCGACTGCGGTTGCTAGGCTTGCACTCCTTGTCTCGGTCTTGTACTGGTCGAGCTCGGTGATGAGAGCCGATGCCCATGAGTCGGAGCAGTCCGACTGGCAGTCCGTCACCGACTCGGTACAGAGGGAGCTCGGAGTGCGCCTGAGGTCGCTGCTGAAGGAGGGCCTACGTGCAGTGGCCTGCCCAAAACTCCAGAGACGTTAGCTTCCAACACAGGAGGACAAGAACCGTCCTCTTCACATAATATGATGCCTCCAATGGCGCCAAAGCACACAAAGAACGAAGGATGTGATCACCTGCAGTTTTCTGCACTCGGCTTCAAGCTTGGCCGCCTTCCTGATGCTCTCGAGCTGCTGCTTGCTGGCCGCCTCTGCCGCCCTCCTGTTGAGCTCCTTCTCGATGGTCCTGAGCCCCAGTTCCTCCGTCTTGGCGAGCAGCTGCGCCTTGAGAGCCGAATTCTCCTTCTCCAGAGAGGCCAGCCTGGAGTTGGCATCGCCGTCACTGGTCACCGAGCGCTCCGACTTGGCTTCCAGCTTGGCCTTGAGCTCGACAACCCGCAGCTCTAGGTCGGTCTTGTCTGACTCCCACTGCCGAGACTGCAGTGCCAGCGCGCCCTGGACTTTTTGGTCCTGCTCTTCCTTGGCGCGCCGGAGCTGCCGGACGCATTCCTTGAGCGCGCCATCCAGCGTTGCGTTTTTGACAGTTGCAGCATTCAGCTGGGCTTTCAGCGATGCCATCTCGTTTTCGGCCTTCTCCCATCCTGGTGCAAGAAATGCATGCAGAATCTGCTTGTGAATAATGTTCAATCAAAGGCCATAGAGATGCATGCTACTGCATACCTAGTAATTTTGTGTGCTGCTTAATGTTCTTGTTCAGTCATGTTTAATTTAACTGCATACCTAGAACAGCTTCTTCGGCAACTTTGGAATGCTGCTTCACGAGATCATCTTTGGCACGAATATCCGATACCACAGAGGAAAGCCTCTCGCTCAGCACCTTGACTTTCACATTGCTGTTGTCCTGTGCTTCCTTGGATGCGACCTCCGGCGATTTCGGGGAACTCTTGAGGGTGGTATCCTAATCAAAGAGGAGACAAACAAGCAGAGTCAAAATTGTTGCCCCGACAGAAAGAAGAAGCAAACATTGGTTAGACTAACTTGGCTCATTTTTTTCAGCTTGTATGGAGAATGTTTAATGCATAAGCTCAAACTGTGGGCAGCCCGGCACTTGTTCCTCACTGTTGCATTAGAGTATTGGAGGGAGGGAGAAAGACAGCCTTGGTCAAAAGACTGCAAGCGAGGGCAGCAGCAGCACAATCAAGTAGCAGTGGTGCACATGAAGAGAGCTGGAATCTTGATTGCTCTCTCTCTCTCTGCGCCAGCAAGCATTATGAGCCATTTGTGTTGGGCCAAAGGTGATGGTGCAGCACATGGAGTGGCCACCAGAAAAACTGCATCTTGCCCTTGTTGCAGCCATAATGTTGGCAGAGAAAAGAGAGTGCCAACTAACACATCATCCTTTCCTTGGTATGCATCCATGGATAGGTAAGGTAGGCTTGTCCTGTTAGCCACGCTGGTACAGGGACAATAGGACCCCTTACCATTCCCTTCCCTGCTTCAGTTGGAGGCCTACTAAAATTGCCACACAGCCATGAAGATTGGTCAATGTTGCCAACCAAAGCATCAAATGAGATTGAATCCTGCAGCCCATTATTGTCATGTGGCTGAGATGAATTGTGTGCCTGTACTAAGGTGGTATGGTAGAGCTGCTGTTCGGTGGTCTACGGCGTGTATCCTAGTATTACCATTTACCAGAGAGGAGACTAAGACAAAAAAAAAACATTTAAAAGAGAAAATTTTATTCCCCAAAGAATGACAAGCAATCTGGCTCTCTTATATATGCTGATGAATTCTGATCCAGCATTGGGAATCTCTATTTAGCCCTATCCGTTACGTTATGTGACATCATCGATTTAAGAGTTGATGTTGCAACTTGGCGATAGATTAGAGGCCCTACAGATGTGTGATTGGATGAAACCTCACTCACATGTTCGCCATGCCACATGGCCTTCTCATTTTTCTCTGAGCGGCACATGTTGCATGATCTGTTAAGGGGGAGGCGTGTAGGACTCTCAAAGTCAATAAACATGTCCGAACTTCCTCCGCCGCAAAAGAAAGAAAGAAAAGGAAGATGTCTGAACATGCTTGTAAAACACTCCTTGACACTACACATGCATTATTCTTCGGTATCAAATCTTTTTTACTGTAGGCCAATTTGCTTTTGTTGCTCCTCTGACCCGTTAATAGTTGGTTAAATCATGCAAGGCGAACAGTGAGAAAATGCCGCAAAATCGCAGAAATGGAAACCATCAATGTAATGCAGGAAGAAGGATAACAAGAATCCCTTTGTTTCTCCTCTCACCTGTTCATCAGTTAAAGCCTCGGATGGGCAGGAGGCGGAGCTGTCGGTTTCGGTTTCGGTGGGGGCGGGGGCCTTGTCCGAGATGGACTTGCGGCGCCACGGCCAGCTCCGGCGATCCATCCCTCCAGCTGTCGGTTGAATGACGATGCTTATGCGACCCTGTTCAGCAATCCACCGAAAAGTTTAGACAAGAAAAAGGGACAGATTGCAGTTTAGGCAGTATACTTGAAGAAGAGAAACTTGAATGAATCCAATGCATGTAAGACAAGACAATCATGCATATCAGCTCGATTAGGATGTTCTTCAGTATTGCGTCCATTCTGAAGAAATTGCCAAGAATCACGCGAATTCCAGCAATTCACTGATCCAAACACGCAACCACGTATAGTATAGTATAGTAGCCAAGGCAAGGACAAGAAAACCATCCATGGAGAAGAGGATAAACACCAGACCAGACGACTAAGAAGAAGAAGAAGACGACGAATACTGCATCACTTGATGATAGATAGTACCAAAAGAAGCCGAGTTCATCAAGAAACAGCACAATTCAAAACTACTACCTCCTGCTCTCGATCCGCTCCGCCGCAAATCACCGAGATGGAGAGAGGACAGTCCAAGAACGGGGAGGAAACTCAGGCGAAGAAATGGACGAGAGAGGAGAAGCAAGGAATGGAGGACGCACCTCCCAACGGCACGGCACGGGAGCAAGACCCAGGAAGTAAGCCCCAAGAAGCGCGCCCTTTCTCCTTGCTCTTGGACCGAGCAGGCGAGGCGAGGACGGAGCGCGAGCCTATGGTGGCATGTCGTCCGCAGTTTGCGCCCAAGATTCTCTACTCCTACCTGGGCCTAGCTAATAGCCTATATATAGAGTATTTAATACTCGAAATACGTACGTACGTAGTACAAATGGGGAATAGACGATGCAAGAAAGAAGCATGGTGTGTGTGTGGCCTGGCCGTTCCGTGGGGAAGAAACGGAGGCTTGGTTTCGTCGGAATGTTTAACTCTAGCTTTCTTGTGATAATGGCAATGGGATCGATCGTGCTGCTAGTCGTGCTAACGACTAGTACGCCGTAACCACTAACCGCTGAGCTTAATTCGATTACAATGGAATGGATGGCACGTTCATATCATCCTACTCCGCCCGGAATTAGTCGACACTCGCTCCAGGAATTTCAGGGTCATACGGCTCGTGGATACACATGAGCAAGGGAATCATCTCCCCTCCCGGAAATGATTTTACCAGTATTTTTCTTTTTCTGAAACGAGGCAAAAGTTTTGCCATTTTCATAGATTAAGAAGAGGAGTTTATAAGACACACACCGCAAACGCAGCACAAAACTAACGAATTACTATCACCACATTACATTATTTAAGGTTTGGCACCTGTAAAGCAAAGCTTTCACCTTAATAGCGCCACCCCCAGTGTGAGGAAAATTATCTTGTCGAATTAGGGAGTGGCAAATTAAGGATAGACCCATGAAAAAAGGTGATCTTGCTACCTAAAGTGAATGATGGGCGAAAATTGCGTCCTGTACACTGACACTAAGAGCGACACGCTGTCTCGCACTGGAGTGTACTCATGTCCTGTACTCCATATTATGCGGAAAAACATATGAATAAATAAATAAATAAATTCATGTCGGATGCTGACATAATTAATTATCAGGTTGGCTTCTTGTGTGATTCTGAAAATGACTTGGTAGAGAAATTACATCAAAAAGTATAGGGTCACAATCAAGTCGTCGTTCTCACGTTCTTTTCGTTTGTGATAAGTAAGGACACCATTAATCGAAGCTGTACGAATTAGTCAATTCCTTTGTCCATTTGTCCTCCTAATCATCCCCGGTTGATGACGAAAATTCGATATGTATTGCCTGCCAACCATCCCGTCAATTCAACAAGATTGAGGTTCTGTCTGTAGCCTAAGAATACTATAGTACTACAAGTTCAGGTAGTAGGCGTTCAGTTGAAGGTTTAGTCGATGGTAAGTGCTAATCTAATCCATCCCGAAAACCTTTTTAGTGTCCAACAACCCATCCATAAAGATGATAAGCTCTTGGAGGCTGGATTTTAACCCATCTCAAATCTGGGCTCCTTTGATTCAAAGGAATTTTATAGGATTTTTGGAGGATTAAAATCCTTAGAATTTTTTCCTATGTTGGTCCTTTGATTCATAAGATTGAATCCCATAGGAATCTTTCCCATGAAATCTTTTGTACTACATTTTATAGAAAATCTAACATCCACTCCAACCTCCTTTTACAATTTCTTTGTTTTTCCTGTGCCATCAAACACTCATTGCTAATCCTATAGGATTTAAGTGGGCATGCCACTCCAATCCTATACTTTTCCTGTTTCTACGTTTTCAAAAATCCTACGAATCAAAGAGGCCCTAAGAAAAGTTAGCAAAAAAGTACCACAATTTGACCAACCATGACGAAAAACTACCACTTTATAAACTTTGTCAAAAAACTATCACTCTGAGTCTAATTTTTGGCAAAAAAAAAACTACCGATTCGACGAATTTAACCCCGTTTATGATGGGGTGGGCCGACTTGTCGGGCGACAGGTCAACACACGGGGGACATCGACCACCTGACAGCCGCTAGCGTTGCGGCTCGATCGTCAAGGATCAACAGAACTTTGAAGTTCAATAGTTACCACTAGTAGTGAAGTACCCCATGAACCTTTTTTCAGAAAAGGAGGTTAAAATCCCCGGCCTCTGCATCAATCGATGTAGACAATCATCTTTATTAATTATTCAATAAAAGTCTGACAAGAACATACATCAAGCTAAGCGAAGCAACCACTCACACCTACAAACTCGATAACGTGGAGTGCTCTCACTCCTCATATCTAAAACCGGTGTGGTCTCTGATCCATTCGCATAACGTTCGGAACCAATAGCCGGTGCAACAAACCTAAAGCATACAACATATGCACACGTTTTAGAAGTCGCCACCATCATAGAACCACTGACCCATCTTCAGGGAAGAGATCTGCATGCCAGACCGGCCATCTGTTGACGCCACCATGACGCCAGACAGCGCTACCATCCATCAACACGCGTCCATTGTTGAGACCCCGCTGCCCCATGCCGCCGAGACCCGTCATTGTTAACGCGCCAGATGCCACGCTGCTCCACCTTCGTGAAGACCACCTGCTGCCACTGGTCCCATCCTCTCTGCCAGCAGTTCCTCTAACTGAACACCTGAACACCCTAGGCAACGCCTCCAAGAAGGGCAGGACACACACAATGTCGCCGCTGCCCAATCTGAGGAGATTTTGGGTTTTCACCTGGGCATGGGGTTGGGGTGGAGAGGAGGGACCTCGACGACGCCTAAGGAAGAAAGTGGCGACCTTGGCCGTCGCCACCATCGAGATGATCGAGTCATCCAGAGTATCCCGCGGTCCGAAGCCACCTCCACCAGCCCCCGACAACGCACTAGGACCGACGGCCAAGACCGCACCAAGTGGTGGCGGGAGAGAGGATGCAGTGAAGAGGACATCTACCGGCGAGCGCCGCCAGCCGAAGACGCTGCCGACAACATTGGCGCCATCCCCAACCCGCTGGTGGTCTGCCGGCTGCTCAAGCCATCGGGAGCCCGCCAGCCTCGCCTCGCCACCGAATAGGGAGGCGCCATCAAGGGGGCCGCCGCCCCAGGTCCAAGGCCCCCGACAACAACTGCCCGTTACCACGTCGCCGCCTCGCGCCACTGCCGGAGGCAGGCCGTCGCTCTGCTGCAAACCGGATCAGGGGATGCACCTCCACGCGGGTGGATGCCCCGCCCCATCCAGGCCCTACGCAGGGAGGAGGAGAGTACCTCTACCACCGCCGTCAGCCGCCTAGGCTTTGCCCGACGGCTTCCTCCAGCGGTGATGGAGGAAGGGGTGAGGGGAAGGGCGCCCCGGCGGCTTGGTACGAGAGCTCCACCCGATCCTCCCAAGCTGGGGACGGAGAGGGGGCAATCCAAAGTTCCTCTCCTTCTTACCAGTTACTCGGTCATTTGATCCATTGACAACTCTTGGTGCATTGAAGCCCCTTCATGCATTTCTTGCTGACTTTGCTCTGGTTCTTGCTGCCTTTGTTTTAATTAGTGTTTGTTCCAAGTAAGACCTTTGGGATGATTTAGAAGATTGTTGATTTGATTCTTTGAAAAAGCAGAAACTTTTGCGTCCAGTAGCAAATTTTTTAAAATTTGTTGGAGCGTGATAAAATTCTGATTTCTTTACACAAGATTTATATACAAATTTCCCACGTTGTCCTAATTGTTCAGAATTTTTGGAGTTACAGAAGTTTGGCTAATGTCCAGATTACTACAGACTATTATGTTTTTAACAGATTCTGTTTTCATTGTGTTGTTCGCTTATTTTGATGAATCTATGGATTGTATTAGGGGGTATGAACCATGGTGAAGTTAGAATACAGTAGATATAATGCAAATATAAAATTGGAATGAGTTTACAAAAGTACCTAAAAGTGGTGATTTGCTTTATTATACTAACAGATCTCACGAGTTTTCTGTTGAGTTTTGCGTTGTGAAGTTTTCAAGTTTTGGGTGAAGTTTCGATGGGATAAGGAATAAGGAGTGGCAAGAGCCTAAGCTTGGGGATGCCCATGGAACCCAAGGTGATATACAAGGGCAACCAAGCGTCTAAGCTTGGGGATGTCCCGGATGGCATCCCTTCTTTTGTCTACAATCCATCGGTAAATTACTTGAGGCTATATTTTTTCACCACATGATATGTGTTTTGCTTGGAGCGTCTTGTATTATATGAGTCTTTGCTTTATTTACTTTTTAGTTTGTCACAATCATCCTTGCTAGACGCACCTTTTGTGTCGAAGTAAATAGCCACGGGTAGCCTAACCGACTGCCCCTGGCTCTTCAGAAAATTATCAGGCCGTTTGGGCCTTCAAGCATTTCAAGCATTGGGCCGCCTTCCCCGGTCGGCTACCTCTGAAGCCGACTCCCAGAAGGCGACCCAGCCTCAGTAACCTCCCCCCAAGACAACCACGGGATGGCCGACTCTAGAAAGCCGGTCGTAAAGGATGCCGACTCCCCAGAGCCGGCCATGAAGAACGCCGGCTCCCCAGAGTCGGCCACGAAGAGCGCCGACTCCAAGGAGCCGGCCGAGACCGCAACCACCAAAGCTAAACCCACATAACGGTGACAAGACGGGGTGTGGCCACAGTGCGGCCCACTACCCCCGAAGCCCGAGGCAGGCATGGCCACAGGACGCCGTACGGGACGGCCATCTCCCGTCCGGCTCGGCACTGTAGCCATGCTGGCCTCAACGTCACCCACGGCAGACGCCAGTACGGCCCGCGGGCGGCGGGCCCCTTTAGCCAGAGAGAGGCACGAAGGCGGCCCGGCCTCCCCCAGTCGGCCAAGGGCGTAGCCGGCCCCCAGAAGCCGGCTACCCCCTCCCTCGAAGCGTGCGCCACATTAAGGAGACAAGACGAGGTAAGGCTACAGTGAGAGCCCTCGAGGCGGCACACTGTAGCCACGCTTACCTCGACGAAGCCCTCGTCATCAGGGGCGAGGCTACAGTAAGCAGCCGCCGACAAGACCCTAGGCGGTAGGGCCGGCCTGTCGACCAAGAGGCCGGCAGCCGGCGGGACCCACCAGTCGGCGGGCCCCAACGGCCGGCGGAGAAGCCGGCGAGCGTAGACACTCGCGGCTGGGACCAGTGCCCAGCCGGATTACAATTGTACCCCCGGGGGGTAGGCCTATATAAACCCCCCGGAGCACCCATGCAAAGGGTTGGCTTCTTAGCATCACACACATACCATAGATAGAGGGAAGCAAGAGCTAGCCTTGCTCTTCTTCTCCCTTGAACCCAACAGCTCTAGGAGCAATTGTAGCTACTCTTACTGATCTAGTGATCATGCGGAGACCCCGCAGAGCAGGACTAGGGGTGTTATCTCCTCGGAGAGCCTCGAACCTGGGTAAGATCCGCCGGCGTGCATGTCTTCGCCTCATCCCGTTTCCAGGCACCGACGATGTCTTACTGGCACCCACTATGATAAGCCACCCGTTGGCATATGTCGCACCTACCACCCGACATTTGGCGCCCACCGTGGGGTCAGGTGCACCGTCGTCCTGAGACTTGTTCTGGACGGGAACCCTCTTCCTCCCCCGCGAGCGCAGCCAGCCTGCTGCGCCCGATGGCGTTTGCCTTGACGCGCTGCAAGGCGTCGACGACGCCTGCGCAGCGAGCTGCCTCGCCGATCTTCTCAGCGAGACTCGCATCTCCGACGAGCCTGCATCCGACGCAGGCACGGACTACCCCGAGAGCCGCCTCGTCAGCCTCCTCGACCAGCTTCATGTCTTTAGCGAGCCCGCTGCAGATGTGGAGTCGGTCGGCTCCACCGACCCAATGCTCGTCGACTCCGACACGGCATCGCTCGATTCCTACCACTCCGACGTGGTGGTCTTCGACGATCCTCTCCCTCGAGCTGACAGCGGCAGCAGCGCTGTCACCGAAGTGTTGGTCATCAGCCACGTCGCCAACTCGGGCGAGAACGCCCACGACGCCCTGCAAGCGGCGATGCACGACCTCTCTGTCCCCATCCCGGCCAATGCCGACGCCGAGATCCTGGAGGCACGCCGCCTCGCCCTCATCGCGGAAGGCCAGAAGATAGCCTCCATGAGACGCCTCACCGAGGCCCACCAGCGCGAAGTCGACCGCGCCGCCTTCGGTACGCCGCCGCCTAGCGGCCCGAGCCGAGCCGGCTTCGTCCAGAAGCGCGGCGCGGCTATCGCCAGCATGCTGGGGGCAGATCGCCCCGTCTACGCGACCCCGCTCGAGAATCTGCGAGCCGCTCAGGCGGCCGCAGAAGAGCTTAATGGGCTGGGAGCCGATGAGCTCCCCTACATGACAAGACGGATCCAGCAGCTGATCGACGCGGCTGCAGAACGGCACGAAGCCGGCGCCCGCGCTGATAGTCATCCCCCGCGCCGGGAGCACGCTGCGACGTCCCGCTCGCCGACTGCGAGCGGCGCCCGCCAGAAGAAAGACAAGGAGCCGGCTGCTAGCCGCAGCCGGACTCGCATCACCATCGAGCGCGACGCGGAAGGCCGCCCGCGAGCGGTGGAACACCAAGGAAATCTGCCTCCTCCCCCGCCTCGAAGAGAAAGACGTCTCACCCCGCCGCCTATCACGCACCCGACTCTTGGCGACCGACTCGGCCGCCGAGAAGGAGTCGACGAGAACGACGCCCGCCACCGGATCGACCGCCTTGCTCGATCCCTGGCGTTAGAAGAAGAAGATGATGTCGGCCCGCCATGCTTTGGCCCCCGCATCCGCGACGAGCCCTTCCCCAAAGGGTTCTCGCTCCCCAGAGATACGCCCAAGTACAACGGCTCAGTGAAGCCGGAAGATTGGCTCATCGACTACTCCACTGCTGTCAGCATAGCCAACGGCAATCGGCGCGTAGCCGTGAAGTACGTCCCCCTTATGCTGCAAGGCACGACACGCACCTGGCTCAACAGCCTCAAGCCTTACAGCATCAACAGCTGGCTGGACTTCACGGAAGTCTTCGTTCGTAACTTCACCAGCACGTACAAGCGGCCTCCCAAGCCTCGCCAGCTCTCCCTCTGCGTCCAAGGACCCAGCGAGTCGACCCGCGACTACCTCACGCGGTGGGCCGAGCTCCGTAACTCCTGCGAGGGGGTGCACGAGGTTCAGGCCATCGAATACTTCACCGCCGGGTGCCGAGAGGGCACCCTCCTCAAGCACCGACTCCTCTGCGACGAGCCGGCTACCCTCGACGAGTTGCTGGTCATCGCGGACAAGTACGCCACAGCTGACTCCTCGATGAAGACCGAGCTTCGAGTAGACGCCTCTAGGAAGGTGATTGCTCCGGCTCCCAAGACGCCGGCTGGCGATCCCAATCGGCGCCCCTACCAGAACGATCACAAGCGCAAGGCCCCCATGCCGACTTCCACCAGTCGGCAGGTGGCCACAGTTGAGGATGAGCAGCCCGAAGAACGGCCCGCTCCCAAGAAGAAGGGTGGCAGGCCGGCTTGGCAGCCGGCTTTCTCCTACGAGCAGACTCTCGACGCCCCCTGCAAGTTCCACAGCGGCGCGAAGCCGTCCAACCACACGACCCGAAAATGCCACTGGCTCACACGCATCTCCAAGGGCGAAGGGTTGTTGCCGCCTCCGCCTCCCGGCCCGCCACCTCCAGCCCCTCAGCAGCCGGCGGCTCGGCCGGCAGTCGGAGCCATCCAAGATGAATTCCCTGAAGAGCACGCCACCTATGTCGTCTTCACCAGTCAAGCCGACGACAAGCGTAGTCGGCGCCGTCAGCATCAAGAAGTCAATGCAATCGCCTCTAGCGCTCCCGAGTTCATGCACTGGTCAGAGAAGCCAATCAGCTGGAGCCAGGCCGACCACCCAGAGGTGATGCCATCCCCTGGCTCCTATGCAATGGTCTTGGATGTCACCCTCGCGACGGAGAGGCGAGCTGCCCGATTCTCCCGCGTCCTGATAGATGGCGGAAGCAGTATCAATATACTGTACCGCGATACCATGGAGAAGCTGAACATCAAGGCGAAGCAGCTTATGCCAAGCCAAACCGTGTTCCATGGTATCGTCCCCGGCTTGTCTTGCTCCCTAATCAGCAAGATTAAAATGGATGTTTTCTTCGGAGACAAAGATCATTTTCGCCGAGAAGCGATCTGGTTTGAGGTAGTGGATTTGGAGAGCCCCTATCATGCTCTGCTTGGCCGACCTGCTCTGGCCAAGTTCATGGCTATGCCCCACTACGCCTACCTAAAGATGAAGATGCCGAGCTCGAAGGGGATCATCACGGTAGCCGGCGATTACAAGAAGTCCATCGAGTGTGCCATGGCCAGTAGCCGGCTGGCCGAGTCCCTCGTGGTGGCAGAAGAGAAGAAGATGCTGGAACGGGTTGTGGCCATGGCCGGCAAACAGCCGGCCCTGTCCCCCAACCCCAAAGATTGTGATGCGCAGGGCTCCTTCCAGCCTGCCAAAGAGACGAAGAAGATACCTCTGGACCCGGAGAACCCGGAGAGGTTCGCTGTCATTGGGGCGAACTTGGACAGTAAATAGGAAGGCGAGCTCGTCGACTTCCTCCGTGAGAATCGAGACATTTTTGCATGGTCCCCAAAGGACATGCCGGGTGTCCCGAAGGATTTCGCCGAGCACAAATTACATGTCCGAGCTGATGCGAAGCCGGTCAAGCAGCCCCTCCGCCGACTGTCAGAAGAGAAGCGAAGAATCGTGGGAGAAGAGATAGCCCGGCTCCTTGCCGCTGGCTTTATCATGGAAGTGTTTTTTCCAGAGTGGCTTGCCAACCCAGTTCTGGTACTGAAGAAGAATAACAAGTGGCGTATGTGTATAGACTACACCAGCCTGAACAAGGCCTGCCCCAAGGATCCGTTTGCTCTGCCACGGATTGACCAAGTGATAGACTCCACAGCCGGATGCGAGCTGTTGAGTTTTTTGGATGCCTACTCAGGGTACCATCAGATCAAGTTGGACCCAGCCGACCGCCTGAAGACTGCCTTCATCACACCCTTTGGAGATTTCTGCTACCTGACTATGACATTCGGCTTGAGGAATGCCGGTGCGACTTTTCAGCGTTGCATGCAGAAATGCCTCTTGAAACAACTCGGCAGAAATGCCCACGTCTATGTAGACGGCATTGTGGTGAAGACAGAGAAGCGCGACACCTTGCTGGAAGACCTGAAAGAAACATTCGCCAACTTGCGCCGATTCCAAATCAAGCTCAACCCCGAAAAGTGCGTGTTCGGAGTACCAGCCGGCCAGCTGCTAGGCTTCCTGGTCTCCGAACGCGGCATCGAGTGCAACCCCGTCAAGATCAAGGCCATCGAGAGGATGGAGACTCCCACCAAACTGCGAGATGTGCAGAAGTTCACCGGATGCCTGGCCTCCCTAAACCGCTTTATCAGCCGACTAGGAGAGAAGGCTCTCCCCCTGTACCGACTCATGAAGAAGTCCACTCACTTCGAGTGGAATGACCAAGCCGACCAAGCCTTCCATGAGTTGAAGAAAATGCTGACCACTCCGCCCGTCCTAGCAGCGCCGACTGAAAAGGAGCCCATGCTCCTCTACATTGCTGCGACTAGCCGAGTAGTCAGTACTGTTGTTGTGGTCCAGCGCCCGAAAGAAGGCCGAGCCCAGCTAGTCCAGAGGCCGGTGTACTATCTAAGCGAAGTGCTATCCAGCTCAAAGCAGAACTACCCGCACTACCAGAAGATGTGCTATGGGGTATACTTCGCCGCCAAGAAACTGAAGCCCTACTTCCAAGAGCATCCCATCACTGTCGTGTGCACCGCCCCGCTCGCCGAGATCATAGGCAGCCGGGATGCATCCGGCCGGGTGGCTAAATGGGCCATTGCACTGGCGCCGTACACGATCTTCTACCAACCCCGCACCGCCATCAAGTCCCAAGCACTGGCCGACTTCCTCGTCGACTGGGCCGAGACCCAGTACCTACCGCCGGCTCCCGACTCTACCCATTGGCGGATGCATTTTGACGGGTCCAAGATGCGCACCGGCTTGGGAGCCGGCATCGTCCTTACCTCTCCCAAAGGCGACAAGCTCAAATACACGCTACAGATCCACTTCGCCGCCTCCAACAACGTGGCCGAGTACGAGGCGCTCGTACATGGGCTCCGGCTAGCCAAAGAGCTCGGCATACGCCGGATCCTGTGTTACGGCGACTCAGACTTGGTGGTCCAGCAGTCGTCTGGCGACTGGGACACCAAGGACGTGAACATGGCGAGCTATCGATTCCTCGTCCAGCAGATTAGCGGATACTTTGAAGGGTGCGAGTTCCTTCACGTGCCAAGGGCCGACAACGACCAAGCAGATGCCCTAGAACGGATCGGCTCCACCCGGCAAGCCATACCGACTGGCGTCTCCCTCCAGCGCCTCCTCAAGCCGTCCATCAAGCCGTCTCCAGAGTCGGACTCTATCTTCGTACCACCTGCGCCAGATGCAGCCGGATCCGACTGGAGGAACCCCGCAGGCGGCACGGGGACTTCGACAACTGGCCCGGGGACTGCCGTAGTCGCACCCGGCCCGGGGACTTCAGAACCTGGCCCGGGGACTGCAGCAGTCGGCCCGGGGACTGCAACGACACAAGAAGCGGTGGCCGACTCCAACTCCTCGCAACCCAACCCACCCACCCGAGTCATGGTGGCTACGCTAACAGAAGAAGAAGTCACAGCTCCATCATGGGCCCAGCCCATCCTCAAGTTCCTAGTCAGCAGAGAGCTGCCGGCTGATGAGATCTCAGCAAGACTAGTGCAACGACGAGCCGGAGCATATGCAATAATCAACAGAGAGCTTGTGAAGCGCAGCGTCACTGGAGTCTTCCAGCGTTGTGTCGAGCCAGAAAAAGGAGTGGCAATCCTCAAGGATATCCACCAAGGCGAATGCGGTCACCACGCAGCCTCAAGATCACTTGTGGCCAAGGCTTTCCGCCATGGTTTCTTTTGGCCGTCTGCCTTGGAAGATGCCAAAGAGATAGTCAAGAGCTGCAGAGGATGCCAAGTCTTCAGTTCCAAGCAACACTTGCCGGCTTCTGCACTCAAGACCATTCCCCTTACCTGGCCCTTCGCCGTCTGGGGACTAGACATGGTGGGCCCTTTCAAGACAGCCCGCGGCGGCTTGACACATCTACTTGTCGCCGTGGACAAGTTCACCAAGTGGATCGAAGCAAAGCCGATCAAGAAGCTGAACGGGCCGACTGCCGTAACATTCATCACCGACATCACTACTCGGTACGGCGTGCCGCACAGCATCATCACCGACAACGGCACGAACTTTGCCAAAGGAGCACTGGCACGTTTCTGCGCGACGCAGGGCATCCGACTGGACTTAGTGTCCGTTGCCCACCCGCAGTCAAACGGCCAGGTCGAGCGAGCAAATGGACTCATCCTCTCCGGCATCAAGCCTCGACTGGTTGTACCACTGGAGCGATCAGCCGGCTGCTGGCTCGATGAGCTGCCGGCTGTCCTCTGGAGTCTGCGCACTACACCCAGCAAGTCAACCGGCTTCACTCCGTTCTTCCTTGTATATGGTGCCGAGGCTGTCATCCCAACCGACATCGAGTTCGACTCGCCTCGGATCACCATGTACACGGAGGCGGAGGCCAAGGAAGTAAGAGAAGACGGCGTCGACCTACTAGAAGAAGGCCGGCTGTTAGCACTCAGCTGGTCCGCCATCTACCAGCAAGGGCTGCGCCGCTACCACAACCGCAAGGTCAAGCCAAGATCCTTCCAAGAGGGCGACCTTGTGCTCCGGCTGATCCAGCGAACAGCCGGCCAGCACAAGCTCTCGGCCCCTTGGGAAGGCCCCTTCGTCATCAGCAAGGCACTAGGCAACGACTCCTACTACTTGATCGACGCGCAAAAACCAAGAGCACGCAAAAGAGACGACTCCGGCAAGGAGTCGGAGCGACCATGGAACGCGAACCTCCTGAGAAGATTTTACAGTTGAAAGCAGTATGTATCATGCTACCCTTTTGTATTAAGTACGAACCAACAGGCTCCCCGAACAGTACTCGGGGACTGCCTTTATTTATCTATGAATGACGAGTGTCATATCCATGAATGTATTATTACATTTGATTTCTTGTCTGGCACCGGGTTCGACTAGTCGGCCCGGGGACTGGCCGCCTTGAGCTATATTAAAAGTTCTACCCGAAGTCAGACAAGTAGTGTGCCGGCTCCCGAGTCTTCTCTTGTTGAAAGTCGCAGCTCGAAGAACCGACTGTCCGACTAGCAAGAGACAAGGCAGAAAGGATGCCCACACGAAAAAGGGCTAAGGACCAACGAACTTATATAGCAAAAAGACGACCTCCAACCACGCTTGCCGGCTGTCAAAACAGCCGGCTGGCCGGCTTCCTAAACACTTAGCTCAAATCCAACAAAGCTAGAGTACTTGCCCTCCCAATTGGCCAAGCACTCTTCCAGCCACAGCTTGCAGAGCAACTGTTTGACTGGGAAGGCGGCAACCAAGGGAGGGCGGCAAAGGAAACAGCAGAAGGATAAAAAGCAAAGTACGAGGAAAAGCCAAATGCATGCATAAGTTATATATACATATAAAGCCCCCAACAGGCCGGCAATCGACATAGTTCCAATACACCCCAGTGGGTGGAATTGTGCAGACTTAACAGAATATTGTTCCAAAAGTGACAAGATAGGAAAACAAAAGATAGCAGACTAGTCTAAGGCGCGGTGCGGGAGCCAGGCTGGTCGGTGGAGATGGCGTCGCCGGCTGAAGGAGTGGCCGGCTGGCGGGTCTCGGCTTGGTCACCACCGGTGGCAGGCGACGCACCCGCACGTGACGTGGTGCTGGAGGCGCGGTCAGGCTGAGGCAGGTCGGCCGCTCCACCATCCGGCTCGGCGTCTTCACCCTCCTCCTCCTCCTCCTCCTCCTCCTCGCCCGCGTCGCTGGAGTCGATCTCCTCCGCCGAGTCTTCACCGTCTGCCGGGTTCAGCCCGAACCACTCCTCCGGCTGGGCGACACCGTTGTCATCCACCTCAGGGGCGAAGACGCTGGTGTCGGTGTAGTCGGCGATCGCCGAAGCCCGCCGGATGATAGCCGGGCGCGCTGGCTCCAGCTCCGTGTCGGCTTGCTGCCGCCAGGTAGCCAGCTGGTCCAGACTCAGGCCGGGATACCAGGCCTTGACGAACTCCAGCGCCCGCCTGGCGCCGGACCGAGCCGCCGAGGCCTTCCAGGCTTCGAAGCGACCGACTGCCACCTCCAGCCAGTCGGCAGTCCGACTGGGGGTGCGAGGAACCACTTGGCCGGGCCAGAGGGCGGCCAATACTTGCACCCCGGCGCGCTGAAGCCGGCGAAGCAGTCGGTGAGCCGGCTGGAGACGGGCCTGGATCGCCAAGAGCTGCTCCTCCAGCGAACGGCCAGTGGTTGGTGAAATCTCGAAGCTAGCCTGCCGTCGCGCTTGGCGGCGGGCCTCGATGATCTGGTTGGCGGCGGTAGAGTAGCCAGGGAAGTACTCTGTGCAAGAAAGAAAGAGAAAGAAGAGAAAACACCAAGTCAGAAAACAAGCCAAAAGCGGTAGACGGCAAGAAAGGACGAAGAAATAGGCGGCTTACCGTTAACCAGATCTTCGATCTGACCGTAGCCAGTGATCAGAGTCTGCCTTGCTTCAGCCCAGCCAGCCGCTTCTGTCTCGTACTTGGCCTGGAGGGCGGCTTCGCAGTCCTGCACCGCCTTCAGAGCCGCCTTGTGGCCCTCCTCCTGGTCGGCCAACTTCTTGGCCAGGCGGTCGCGTTCCTGCACCAAGGCGGCGAGCTCGGCGTCCTTGGCACGATGGGCAGTCTGAGACTCTCCCAGCTGTGCCCTCAGACCGGCGTTGGCCGCTGCAGAGACAGCAGAAAAAGAAGAAACAATAAGAGGAAGTCGTCAAGGAAGATCCGACCCGACTGCTCAGCAGTCGGCCCGAATCTCGGGGACTACACCCAGTGGGTGCGCTGACGCGCCCCCACATGAGATAAAGAACAGAGCACTTACCCCAGCTCTCAGTAAGGTCGGCGGTCTTCTGGGTCAGCTCCCGAGCCTGGGAGTTGAAGGCAGCCGCGCGAAGATTGTGGTAGTCCTGCAAGACAGGCAGAAGATCGAAGTAAGAACAAGAATAACAAAGCCAAATCCACCAAGAAGTTCCAAGCCGCCTGCTCAGCAGCCGACTCGGAACTCGGGGACTACACCCAGTGGGTGCGCTGACGCGCCCCCACGGAAGAAATCAAGATCAAGAAGAAGAAAGATAAGAAGCCTAACCCGGATGGCCGCCCGCGTTGCAAGGAACTCATCGGTGTATTGCCTCAGCGCCGTAGCCTGGGCTTGGAGCCGGGTCCGGACGTCCTGCGCGGCCACGTTCATCACGGCCGTCCCTCCGCCCGGCGTCCATCCTGAGGTGGCGCTGGCCACCTCCACATCCTGGGCCGACGAGCTAGAGCCCATGGCCGGCTGCGGCTCCGACGCCGCCTTCTGTGACTCTGACGCAGCCTTCCCCGCGCGCCGGTTCGGCGGCATCCGGACCGCCAGCTCGGTCCTCGCGGCCGGCTCGCCCCCCGCCGACTGCGCAGACGGCAGATCAGGCCGGCCGCCTTGAGCCGTCCCAGTCGGCGGAGTCGGCACCGGTGCCCTCTCCAAGATGACGACGTCGTCATCCCTCTCCAGCCCTGGCTGGTCGCCGCCGGCTGCTTCTGGCGGGGGCTCCGGGGCCCCAGGCGCCGCGACGCGCAGTGGGGTGACCAACAAATCCCCCTCCGCCGTCGCCGCAGTTGCAGCCTCCACTTGGGCCTTGGCTGCGGCGTCGGCGCGCGCCTTCGCCGCTTCCTCCTCCTGCTCCGCCTGGGCGGCGGCCGCCTTCTGCGCCTCCGCCTCCCGCGCCTCCCGCGCGTTCCGTTCCATCGCCGCCTGAAGGTCGGCACGGGGGTCCACGCGGCGAGTGGTGCTCCCAGATCCCCTCGGCGACTCCACGACGGAGGCGGCAGCCGCCCGCTCGAGCGACAATGGGGCTCTGGTTGTTTGGAGAAAAAGACAAGGATTCAGGAACCACCAGAGGAAAGAAAGAAAAAAGAGTACATGAAGGAGTTTGAACTTACGCCGACACCGTCTGCGGTTGCTTCACCGTCTTGCGGAAGCGAGCCGCCTTCGCGGCCGCCTCCTCCCGCCTGGTCACCGCCGCCCCTCCCCTGGGCTTCTTCGTCCGACTGCCGAACAAACCCTGGGCGGCGCGACGCTTTTGCCCGCCGCCCCGAGCAGGCGGTGCAGCGGAGGAACCCGCGCCACGGCTAGATGCCGGCCGACGGCGCGGGACGACTTCGGCCTCGTCGTCGTCCGGCCAGTCGTCGAAGGTGACTCCATGACCGGAGCCGCCTGCTTCGTCGCCGGCTTGGCCACCACCCGGCTCGGTGTTGTCGTCCATAGCGGCCGCCCCCAAGTCGGGGTCCTCCAGATCGTGCTCCGTCCTGTCGGGGGCGAATCGGCGCTCCGCGTCCGATCCGCTTGCGGGCCGAAGAAGAGGGCTCTGTCGAAAGCAAGCCGACTAGTCAGAGTCGGCCAAAGAAACTCGGCGACAAAACTAAGAAAAGAGAAAGAGACAAGGAGAACATACCGTGGGCGGCGGATTGGCCCGGCTATATGGCTCCTTGCCGAACCGCCACTCTTCGGAGAGTTTGCAGTTCGCGAGGTAGTTCACCATATAGGCCACCTCCTCGTGTGGCATGTCCTTGGTACACATCCGGCTCGGATCGAGCTGGCCGCTCATCTGACAGATCAGATGAGGGCAGCTCTGGAGCGGGAGTACCCGGCGCGTGACGAAGGCGGCTAGCAGGTCGGGCCCCGACAAGCCCTCCGACTGGGTCATCGCTCGCACTCGGGCGACGGCTGCGGATCCAGCCGGCGTCAGCGTCACGGCCCGGTAGGACCACTGGGGCCGCCTGCCCGCCGGTGGGCCGGCTACGTAAGCCGGCAGATTGACGTAGTTGCCCTGCGGGGCGATGTTCCTGACGTAGAAGTACGACTTTTGCCATAACTTCACCGACTGGATCAGCGTGATGACGGGGAAGGGGTTGTCGGCAGCCACCCTCCGCATCGCGATGAAGGCGCCAGTCTGAGCCGGCACGCCCTGCAAGCGCGTGCCCAGCTTGGACTGGAAGAACTCCCCCCAGAGCTCGAGGGTGGGGAGGACGCCGAGGTAGCCTTCGCACAGGGTGACGAAGGCAGACAGCAACACCACCGCGTTCGGGGTGAGGTGGTGCGGCTGGAGCTGGTAGAACTCGAGCCAAGAGCGGAAGAAGGCGCTCACGGGCAGGCCGATGCCGCGCAAGAAATGCGAGCGGAAGACCACCCGCTCGCCCTCCCACGGCTCCGGCGTAAGCTCCTTCGCCGGCGCGAGACGGACCTCCACCTTGTCCGCGTCGGGCAGCCGCCGCGTCTTGCGGAGGAATTCGACGTGATCCTCGTGGACGTTGGAGCCGTCCCAATCCCCGCCGAACTGCTCCGTGGCGGGAGTCATGGTGAAAACGAGCGCGGCGGTGGAGGAACGAGTGGTCGAAGAGCGCGGCGGCGAGGCGCTGTTGCAAGAAACGGCAGGAGGAAGAAGATGGTGGAGAAAGGAGGAGCGTGCGAGAGCCTGCCGACTCCCAGAAGGCGACCCAGCCTCAGTAACCTCCCCCCAAGACAACCACGGGATGGCCGACTCTAGAAAGCCGGTCGTAAAGGATGCCGACTCCCCAGAGCCGGCCATGAAGAACGCCGGCTCCCCAGAGTCGGCCACGAAGAGCGCCGACTCCAAGGAGCCGGCCGAGACCGCAACCACCAAAGCTACACCCACAAAACGGTGACAAGATGGGGTGTGGCCACAGTGCGGCCCACTACCCCCGAAGCCCGAGGCAGGCATGGCCACAGGGCGCCGTACGGGACGGCCATCTCCCGTCCGGCTCGGCACTGTAGCCATGCTGGCCTCAACGTCACCCACGGCAGACGCCAGTACGGCCCGCGGGCGGCGGGCCCCTTTAGCCAGAGAGAGGCGCGAAGGTGGCCCGGCCTCCCCCAGTCGGCCAAGGGCGTAGCCGGCCCCCAGAAGCCGGCTACCCCCTCCCTCGAAGCGTGCGCCACATTAAGGAGACAAGACGAGGTAAGGCTACAGTGAGAGCCCTCGAGGCGGCACACTGTAGCCACGCTTACCTCGACGAAGCCCTCATCATCAGGGGCGAGGCTACAGTAAGCAGCCGCCGACAAGACCCTAGGCGGTAGGGCCGGCCTGTCGACCAAGAGGCCGGCAGCCGGCGGGACCCACCAGTCGGCGGGCCCCAACGGCCGGCGGAGAAGCCGGCGAGCGTAGACACTGGCGGCTGGGACCAGTGCCCAGCCGGATTACAATTGTACCCCCGGGGGGTAGGCCTATATAAACCCCCCGGAGCACCCATGCAAAGCGTTGGCTTCTTAGCATCACACACATACCATAGATAGAGGGAAGCAAGAGCTAGCCTTGCTCTTCTTCTCCCTTGAACCCAACAGCTCTAGGAGCAATTGTAGCTACTCTTACTGATCTAGTGATCATGCGGAGACCCCGCAGAGCAGGACTAGGGGTGTTATCTCCTCGGAGAGCCCCGAACCTGGGTAAGATCCGCCGGCGTGCATGTCTTCGCCTCATCCCGTTTCCAGGCACCGGTGACGTCTTACTGGCACCCACTATGATAAGCCACCCGTTGGCATATGTCGCACCTACCACCCGACATTTTGAGAGGTACACACTTTAACCGTTAATTTATTAGAATACTCTATGTGCCCCACTTATATCTTTTGAGCCAGGTAGTTGCTCTAGTGCTTCTCTTATATCTTTTAGAGCACGACGGTGGTTATATTTTAAAGAAATTGATGAACTCTCATGCTTCACTTATATTATTTTGAGAGTCTTATAAATAGTATGACAATTTGCTTAGGTTATGAATTTAGTCCTAATATGATGGGTATTCAAGAGGGATATAATAAAACTTTCATGAAGATCATTGAATATATGAGAAGTTTGATTCCTTGCATTTGTTTTGAGATATAAAGATGATAATATTAGAGTCATGCTAGTGAGTAATTGTGGTTTAAGTAAGAATATTTGTGTTAAGGTTTGTGATTCCCGAAGCATGCACATATGGTCTCTCGTTATGCTATGGAATTGGAGCATGATTTATTATTGATTGTCTTCCTTTGCGTGGAGGTCGGGGGCGCGCGATGGTTAACTCCTACCAACCTTCCCCCTAGGAGCATGCGTAGTAGTACTTTGCTTCAAAGGCTAATAAAACTTTTGCAATAAGTATGTGAGTTCTTTATGACTAATGTCGAGTCCATGGGTTATACGCACTCTCAGCTTTCTGCATTTTGCTAGCCTCTTCGGTGCCGTGCATTGCCCTTTATCTCCTTGAGTTGTGGCGCAAACTTCACCGGTGCATCCGAACCCCGTGATATGATACGCTCTTTCACAGATGAGCCACCTTATACCTTCCGCAAAACAGCCACCATACATACCTATTATGAAATTTCCATAGCCATTCCGTGATAAATTGCCATGCAACTTCCACCATTTCGTTTTATTATGACACACATCAGTGTTACATTGCTTTGCATGATCATATGTTGACATAGTATTTGTGGCTTGGCCATTGTTCATATTTTTTTTATACATGTCACACTAGATCATTGCACATCCCGGTACACCGCCGAAGGCATTCATATAGAGTCATATTTTTGTTCTAGTATCGAGTTGTAATTCTTGAATTGTAAGTAAATAAAAGTGTGATGATCATCAATATTAGAGCATTGTCCCATGTGAGGAAAGGATGATGGAGACTATGATTCCCCCACAAGTCGGGATGAGGCTCCATACTAAAATAAAAAAAGGCCAAAAAGAGCCCAAGAAAAAAGAGGCTGAAGTGCCCAACAAAAAAGAGAAAGAGAGAAAAAAAGAAAATAAATGAGAGAAAAAGAGAGAAGGGACAATGTTAGTATCCTTTTCCACACTTGTGCTTCAAAGTAGCACCACGTTCTTCATGATAGGGAGTCTCCTATTTTGTCACTTTCATATATTACTAGTGGGAATTTTTCATTATAGAACTTGGCTTGTATATTCCAATGATGGGCTTCCTCAAATGCTCTAGGTCTTCATGAGCAAGCAAGTTGGATGCACACCCACTTAGTTTTCTTTTGAGCTTTCATACACTTATAGCTCTAGTGCATCCGTTGCATGGAAATCCCTACTCCTTGCATTGATATCAATTGATGGGCATCTCCATAACCCATTAATTAGCCTTGTCAATGTGAGACTTTCCCCTTTTTTGTCTTCTCCACACAACCTCCAACATCATATTCTATTCCACCCGTACTTCTATATCCATGGCTCACGCTCATGTATTGCGTGAGAGTTGAAAAAGCTGAAGCGCGTTAAAAAGTATGAACCAATTGCTTGGCTGGCACCGGGGTTGTGCATGATAAATACTTTGTGTTAAGAAGATGGAGCATGGCAAGACTATATGATTTTGTAGGGATAACTTTATTTAGCCATGATATTTTGAAGAGACATGATTGCTTTTTCGTATGCTTGAAGTATTATTGTTTTTATGTTAATATTTAAAAAATTGAATCTTACGGATCTGAATATTAATGCCACATAAAGAAAGATTACATGATAAACATGTTAGGTAGCATTCCACATCAATTTTTTTGTTTTTATCATTTACCTACTCGAGGATGAGCAGGACGGAAAGAAACTTTTTATGCTATTTTATATCATATTTTGGGACTAACCTATTAACCTAGTGTCTAGTGCCAGTTGCTGTTTTTTCCTTAGTTTTGTCTTTACAGAAAATCAATACCAAACGGAACGAAACTTTTTGACGATTTTTCTTGGACCACAAGACACCCTGGAAGCTTCAGGAGGAGGCCAGAAGAGCCACGAGGTGGCCACAAGCTGATGATGTTTGCTAGGACTACGTCAGTATTTCCCCCAAGAGGAGAGGATGATGTAGCACAACAACGGTAGGTATTTCCCTCAGTAATGAAACCAAGGTATCGAACCAGTAGGAGAACCAAGCAACAAAACGTAAAAAGCCGCTGCACACAAATAACAGCCACTCGCAACCCGATGTGTTAAAGGGGTTGTCAATCCCTTTCGGGTAACGGCGCCAGAAATGGCTAGGGGACGGGAGAAAATTGTGATAGATTGAAATAATAGATCGCAAATAAAATAAAGTGCATCAAGGTATTTTTGTATTTTTTGGTTTAATAGATATGAATAAAAACGCAAAGGAAAAGTAGATCGCAAGGCAAATATATGACGAAAAAGACCCGGGGCCGTAGGTTTCACTAGTGGCTTCTCTCGAGAAAAACAGCAAACGGTGGGTAAACAAATTACTGTTGGGCAATTGATAGAACTTCAAATAATCATGACGATATCGAGGCAATGATCATTACATAGGCATCACGTCCAAGATTAGTAGACCGACTCCTGCCTGCATCTACTACTATTACTCCACACATCGACCGCTATTCAGCATGCATCTAGTGTATTAAGTTCATGGAGAAACGGAGTAATGAAATAAGAACGATGACATGATGTAGACAAGATCCATCTATCTATTACGGCAAGATATTAGATCTCATCTTTTTATCCTTAGTAGCAATGATACATATGTGTCGGTTCCCCTTCTATCACTGGGATCAAGCACCGTAAGATCGAACCCACTACCGGGCACCTCTTCCCATTGCAAGATAAATAGATCAAGTTGGCCTAACAAAACCCAAATATCGGAGAAGAAATACGAGGCTATAAGAGATCAAAGAAACTCAAATATTCATGGATATAAAAAGATATAACTGATCATAAACTCAAAGTTCATCAGATCCCAACAAACACACCGCAAAAAGAGTTACATCATATGGATCTCCAAGAGACCATTGTATTGAGAATTCAGCGAGAGAGAAAGCCATCTAGCTACTAACTACGGACCCGAAGGTCTATAAAGAACTACTCACGCATCATCGAAGAGGCACCAATGGAAGTGGTGAACCCCTCCGTGATGGTGTCTAGATTGGATCTGGTAGTTCTGGACTCTGTGGCGGCTGGATGAATATTTCGTCGACGCTTTTGGGTTCTAGAATTTTTGGGGTATTTATAGAGCAAAGAGGCAGTCCGGGGGGTGCCCGAGGTGGGCACAACCCACCAGGGCGCGCCTGGGCCTCCTGGCGCGCCCTGGTGGGTTGTCCCCTCCTCGGGACTCCCCCAGGTGCCACCAGGGCCCATTTTCTTCCTTCTGGCCCATAAAAAAATCTCCAAAAAGTTTCGGGGCATTTGGACTCCGTTTGATATTGATTTCCTGCGATGTAAAAAACATGCAGAAAACAACAACTGGCACTTGGCACTATGCCAATAGGTTAGTACCAAAAAATGATATAAAATGACTATAAAATGATTATAAAACATCCAAGATTGATAATAAAACAGCATGGAACAATCAAAAATTATAGATACGTTGGAGACGTATCACAAGCTCACAGGGCGCACCCTCCAAGATTGTGGGCCCTCCCGTGGCACTTCCAACCCTAAATTTTCTTCTACAAATACCCAAATATTCCCCGTAGACCAGAGGGCACACCAAAAATACTTTTCTGCTGCCACAAGTTTCTGTCTTTGTGAGATCCCATTCGGGGACCTTTTCTGGTACTCTGTTGGAGGGGGATTCGATCACGGAGAGCTTCTACATCAACCTTGCTACCCTTCCGATGATATGTGAGTAGTTTACCACAGACCTATGGGTCCATAGCTAGTAGCTAGATGGCTTCTTCTCTCTCTTTGATCTTCAATACAATATTCTCCTCGATGCTCTTTGAGATCTATTCGATGTAATCTTCTTTTGTGGTGCGTTTGTTGAGATCCGATGAATTGTGGGTTTATGATCAGATTATCTATGAATATTATTTGAGTCTTCTCTGAACTCTTTTATGCATGATTTATATAGCTTTGTATTTCTCTCTAATCTATTGATTTGGTTTGGCCAACTAGATTGTTTTTTCTTGCAATGGGAGAGGTGCTTTGTAATGGGTTCAATCTTGCGGTGCTTATTCCCAGTTACAGAAGGGGACATGACACGTATTTGTCTTGTTGTCATTAAGGATAAAAAGATGGGATCTATACCATATTGATTGGATCTATCCCACTACATCATGTCATCCTGCTTAAGGCGTTACTCCGTTCTTGTTAACTTAATACACTAGATGCATGCTGGATAGCGGTCAATGTGTGGAGTAATAGTAGTAGATGCAGGCAGGAGTTGGTCTACTTGTCACAGAAGTGATGCCTATATACATGATCATTTCCTTAGATATCGTCAAAACTATGCGATTTTTTATCAATTGCTCAACAGTAATTTGTTTACCCACCGTATGCTTTCTTTCAAGAGAGAAGCCTCTAGTGAAAACTATGGCCTCTGGGTCTATCTTTTATCATATTATTTCCAGATCTAGAAAATCAAAAACAAAAAAATACCTTGCTGCAATTTATTTACCTTTATTTTAGTTCACACTTCCACTTATCTTTTATATCTATCACTATCAGATTTCATACTTGCAAGTAACCGTGAAGGGATTGACAACCCCTTTATCACGTTGGGTGCAAGTATTTGTTTGTTTCTGTAGGTGCAATTATTGGAGACTTGTGTGTTCCTCCTACTGGATTGATACCTTGGTTCTCAACCGAGGGAAATACTTATCTCTACTTTGCTGCATCACCCTTTCCTTTTCAAGGGAAAAACCAATGCAAGCTCAAGAAGTAGCATGTGTGTGTCAAAGGGCGGGATCCGTCTGGATCCCCGAGGATTTTCACGAGCACCGGTGATACCTCTGAGCCACTGCTCTACAGTCTCCTCATCGACGTCCTCCGGGTGCACTCGAGTCGGGTTGTTAGCCCTGGCGTACCGCCACATGGGGTGAGCCCGCTCCTGCAGCGGCTGGATCCGCCGACTGAGGAAGACCTCTAGGAAATCCAAGCCTATCACTCCACCCTGAATCAGACCGACTACAAAAGCTACCAGAATCCCCACTTCCGTGTTCCCTCCTTCTCCATCGTCAGCGATGGAGGTGCATTGACCCTCTCAGGCGTGTAAGGAGGGAGACCAGTTGAAGAACCAGCACAAGGGACGTCGTCACAATAGAACCAAGTCGACTGCCAACCTCTAACCGACTCGGGAAACGTCATTGTAGGGAAAGCACTCCTACCCCTCATCTGGATGCCTAAGCCACCTCACAATTGGATAATATGGGTTTTCTCCCCCTCAGGGTCGGCCTTTTTGACTGACTAGGAACGACATGTGAAAATGTGTTTGAATAGCCGCCAGTGCGCTGGCAGCCTAAGAAGTTTTCGCACATGGAAATGAACACAACAAGGCACGCTATAGCATTCGGGGGAGGTGGTGAAGTTGGGCACCAAAAAATTTCAAGAAATCGCGGAGGAACGAATGGGATGTCATAGAAAAACCTCTCTCCATGTGAGTGGAAAGGAGCACGCGTTCCCCCGGCCGTGGCGCAGGCTTGATCTCCCCCTCCTCCGGTAGCCTCTAGCTCCCTTCCCGCACCAGTCCCTCGATGACGAGCCCGCCGACATCCTCCGCCGTGGTGGTTGGCGGGAGCCAATCGCCCTGGGTCCATCCCCATGGGGGCGCGACCTTGGAGCTCGACGCCTTCTTCGCCCTCTCCAGCTTCGCTGTCTTGTCCTTCACCATCGCGGCAGAGCACTCCGGCGCTGAGCAGACCTGCGCAGAGTGGAGGAGGAGGGAGAGATTGGAGGACTGAATGCAAGAGGGAAAAGGGGATCTGGCTCTCTCTCCCTCTCTGATGCAGCAGTCCTCTTATACTACCGACCTCTCCGCCTGCCGATCCTCACTGCTGGATTAAGGGCCCGCAAATCTCCTCGAATCTCGCTGGCAGAGATCCAGTGATACGTGGCAGAAAATGGGGCAAAAATCGAGGCATCACACCCCACTTCCCCCACTCACCACGTTGGAACCGTTCACGTGCGCGCATCTCTGATTTCAAATCCCGCAAAATCCGGGATCCGGCAATCCGATTGCTCGCCCTTTAAAATCCTTCCAAAAACACTCGGGTCTGGTTTGCCACCCGATGCGCAAGGACACATTTCGCTCGGAAAGAAACATCCCTCGTCTGGCTCAGGTCTGTAATGCAGCTCTCACTCAGGAGTTGCATGATCCGGAATCCATCAAGGTGTCATGCAAAGACGAGGTCGTCGAACGACCAACGGGAGCTCTTGAGTGCCTCTGTAGCACTCGACTCGCTTGGGGATTTGCTCCAACTCGACCTGGCTAACCTTGACTGATTCGGGGGCTAATGATGGAGACATGTACTAAGGGTAGGATAACAGGCTTGACCTACAGACCCTACCCTAAGACACCATAAGGCTTACACTGGACCCCAGGGCCATACTAGCATTCAGACACTCTGCAACCTGACGGTCACTAGCCACTCGGAAGGTAGCAATCCACTCGACCGGCCCACTTCAACCGGAGGAGTTGTCAGCGCTTGGATAGAGAAGACCAGTAGGCTCCCTGGGATCTCAACATTTAGGACGTGCGTCCACCCTCATCATATGTACTTAGTGCGCCTGTTACTAGTAACTGGCGCCCTTAAACTCCTCCTTAAACCCTTGGTAACGGGAGCATTCATGGGGCGAGGGCGAGCTCTATATAAGCCTCTCCTCCTACTCCATGGCAAGGGTTTGCATCCTTTGTAAACCAGACACTCATTCAACAGCTCCAGAGCACCACCGTGAGGGGCCTGGACTCGTAAATCTGAGTGTAACAACTGCGCCGTAGCTAGGCTCTGCCCTCTAATCCGTACCCCTGCATACTATTGTCAGACTTACACCCAGAACAGTTCGTTCACCTCAAGTTTATGAACCTCACATTTCAACCTGCCAAGTCATGATATTTATGCAACACCTAACGTGTCTACCATTCAAACTTTGTGTGTGCATTGGTTCTTCATATTAGTGAGGTCAAAATGTCCCACTACAAGTCTCAATTGTTTGGTTGATGTGTGCTTTCAAAAAGTTTGACCGCCCATATCATGTGTGTTATGAACCTTTTTCGTCGTGGATGTGACATGTACCATAATGGACATGGATCATGTCTTGCAACATTTCTCATATCAAGAATATTGTCATGGGAAACCACGGCCACCTATGGAGCCATCGGCTCCTTTTGGTTCGGCAGGGGGATGAGCACGTTGCACAAAGAGCGAAGGAGCGTAGTGCCGCGCGGCAGGGATCGCACGAGCAATTTTACCCAGGTTCGAACTGCCCTGAGGCATAAAATCCTACTCCTGCTTTGGTGGATTGATGGGAGGACCGTGGTGGAGATGCAGCGCTCTTGCCCGATAGGGTTGCCTCGGGGCGAGAGCTGCTACGCGCATATGAGTGTACAAGGGTCCGAATCCTCTTTATGGTTGCCTTGGCCCTTCTTCTATAGATCACGGGGTCACCACAATGGCAAATCATTCATTGTGTACTGATTAGATAGCAACTGTGCTATCATACCTAACTCTGCAGACAGGGCAGAGCACATTAAATGTGCCGCTTTGTGTCACATCATAGTGTGCCCGGCAAGCCTTGCCGGGCTGCTTGGCCACCTCTTCACCTGCCTGCTTGACATGTCTCTAGACGGGTGTCATTTGGGGGTGATTTCCATAGAAAGTGGCTGCCATGTGTTAAATAGCTATCACTTAGTCACTTGGGGGCTCGCCACCGCACTGATCGATGACTTGCGTCACTGTGAGGTGGAGCGGTGGAGCCCTGGCGGGGCGACCCGCCCTTGGCGTCCACGGCAAGCTTGCCGGGACAGTCTTGAGGCTTGTCTTGGAAGCAACCTCGGCCTCGCTAGGCTCTCCTGCCCGGCAAGGGAGATTCTTCCTTAGTGGTGTCTTGCTCCTTTAGCTTGACTTGGTCTTCTCGATCTTCCCTTTGATTTCTCAAAGGGCTTATCACTTCACTTGGCCTTGTCTTGGATATTGTACCCTTGCCCTTAAGCCCGTGCACAGTCTGGTCAACATACCCAGGGTTTGTTGCACCGACAGGAGCCCCTGGGCCTGGCCCAAACGCGCTGCCGGGCGTCGTCGGGGTAGGTCCTATCTAGTGCACATGCGAGAGGACATCAATTGCTTGTCCTTTGAGATTTTCTTTTCTTCTTCATTAACCTGAGCCCAGGTCAGTTTCTGATTTTCTCGCACGTCGTGCAAGAAGTTACGGGAAAATCCGGACCACGACCCGTGGGCCGTCCACGTCCCACGATCACGGGGTAGAAACTGCGATTCTACTCACCCCTGCCCCTAGTGCTTCCGCCACAGGTACTGCATGCATTGCGTAGGGTAGGTGGCGGATGCGGAGGGCACGAGAATGGGTGCCATGGCAGAAAGCCAGGCATCGTAGATTGGCTTAGAAGGTAGGCCCTGATTTCCCGAGCCGTTGAAGGCGCAGGGAAGCCGGATTGGAGGAGTGGGGCGGCTGCCTTCTGAATGAGAAGCTAGCCCCCTGCCTTGTTCCCCTATAAAAGGGGGCAGGAGCGGCGTGTTTGTTCACACGCTTCTCTTCTCCTCTTCCTCGAGCATTCTTCGTTCGCCATGGTGAGGGGGCGAGGACGTGGTGGTACTCCGGTAGTGGCAACGAGAGCTTCCACTCGACAATGCCTCCCCCTCCTGTTAAAAACGCGGGGGCAAAGCCCGCTATGAGGGGGGGGGGCATGAGGGGGCGAGGACGGTCGCTATGGATCCCGGGGTCGAGGAGGACGGGGTGGCGCTCTGATTGCGCCTCCGCCGGCCTCCCCTCCCCCAATGGAAGGCCACGTCGGAGATCAACCACTGGAGTTCATCATCAAGCTGTACAAGCTTCCGCGCGGCCGTCTCCATCTCCCTACTCCATTCGCAAGGGTGATGGAGTTCGAGCAGCCGCATGCGTTAAAACTGCACATGAGGGGCTGCTGCAATGACAACATGCGGGTGGATGTAGATTTCCCCGCTCCTCAAGTCATGTTCTTCCGACGCAGCTAGAAGACCTTCGCCCGTGCCGACAGCTTGTCGGAGGGGCATATCCTCCATTTTAAGTTGATGGATGCCGAGCCGCTCTCCATCAAGGTCTTCGGGTGCTCAGTTGCTCGTCTAGGGTGCTGCGCAGAGAGCTCGATTGGCGACGAAAGCTCCTCCTCGAGCGACAGCAACGAGGAGGACAGTGACGGTGATGACGACGGCAGCGACAGAGAGGACGACAGTTCCAGCTTCGGCTGAGCGCCAGCCGCACTATCACCGTCAGGTGGCGGCACCACCATATGCACCTGCATTCTCCTTCCCGGCAAGGTGATTTGCCGGGGAGTTGGATGCAAAGGTGGTGAGGGCGCCCCTGATCCCTCCAGCAGCCTTCCAGCTGGACCCCGGCAGGCTTCCTCGCGGGCTGCCACTCTGTTCACACTGCCGTGTCCTGCTGGCCCTGGTGGCGGTGGTTAGGGGGGGGGGGTCCTCTCGCCATCTTCTTCACCATCACCTTCGTTCGTGCCTTCCCGCTCCTGTTGGGCTACCTCTCCTGGAGCCCGACAGGTTCAGGCTGGGCTTCTACCTAGCGCCCCTTTTGCCCTCTTCACCTCCTGCCGCAGTGCCTAGGAGGAGAGGGACAAGAAAGGGCATCACGGGGCACTTATCTTTTTTCAATCTAAAATCTGTAGGCACTTGCCAAACTTTAGTTCAAATTATGTACTTTTATTTACCCATGTTTGCATCTTGTAAGATCTATACTTGTTAATCAGCATATCAATGAAAAAGATAGGCCCTGCCGGGAACTTGTGCATGTAATGTGTCCATGCAGAGGTGAAATGCCTCTATACGTTTAAGTAAACAAGTTTTCCCCGGTAGGCTATCCTGCCGGTACCCTCAATTTGTTGCCAAGGAGCTTAGGCCTGCCGGGCACAAATCGTAGAGAGGGACCAGCCCCATGCCAAACCTTCTTGTCAAAGGCCACTGCAACCATCCCGACCGAAGCAACGTTCGAGTCTAGGGATGGGAGCACCTAAGCTTCAAAATCTGCGAGGTTTTCATATGCACAAGTCTTTACTTATAGAACACGTATGGGTAAGAAAGAACTTATCTATTTGGCTTGCCGGGGATCACGATGTAGGCTTGTCTTCTCTTCTATTCTTCGGGACCAAGTCCACCGCAAGAGCCTGCAACTTAGTGCAAATGAGAATGATGCCACATGCGATCTTATCTATATGAATATGCTATGCTCATGATATGCTTATGCGCTTCATTTATTTCTCTGTTGCTCATGGTTTGCGCCTGGCTTTGTACAAGGGGTTACATGCAACATCGGCAAGGCCTGTACAAAAGGGTGGCTGTCGGACAGGGCCCGACAACCGCACCTTACGGGTAGAACTGACGGAGATGCTCAATATTATATGAGTTTTGTAATTGAATGCCATCTCCGATCTCCAGATGGACTGCACCATGTCTGGTGACTCGTACTACCCGGTAAGGGCCTTCCCACTTCGGCATCAACTTGTTTGTACCCTTGACGGACTGAACACGCCTAAGGACAAGGTCGCCTTCCTCAAAACACCAATAGCGACACAGGGCTTGCTGGTAGTGTGTAGCACGCGTAGCAGCCCGGAGATGGTTCTCCTCGAGTAGCACAACATCGTCACGCCAATGCTGTTGTTGTGCTACTTCATCGTAGGCAAGTACTCGAGGTGACCCGTAAATGAGTCCCATGAGGATAACTGCTTCTGCCCCATAGACTAGGGAGAAGGGAGTCTGGCCGGTAGCTCGATTTGGTGTCGTTCTGAGGGACCAAAGAACCACCGGCAGCTCATCGATCCATCGCCTGCCGCACTTTTGCAGCTTATCAAATGTTCTTGTCTTGAGTCCCCGCAACACTACAGCGTTCGCCCTCTCAGCTTGCCCGTTGCTTCTTGGATGAGCAACAGAGGCAAATGAGATTTTGCTTCCGAGGGCATGAACATATTGCCTGAAGGTGTGGCTCGTGAATTGGGTGCCATTGTCAGTGATGATCCGGGCAGGAACTCCAAAGCGGCACACCAATCCTTTCAAGAACTTGATGGCTGATTGAGCAGTCGCCTTTCTCACGGGCTCTACTTCCAGCCACTTTGTAAACTTGTCGATTGCAACAAATAAGAATTCAAAGCCCCTGGTAGCACGGGGGAAAGGGCCGAGGATATCGAGCCCCCAGACCAAAAACGAACATGACAAAGGGATTGTCTGAAGATCTTGGGCAGGCAGATGAATGTTCTTGGAATGGAACTGGCAGGCTTCACACTTGGTGACTAGCTCGGCCGCATCTTGGAGGGTTGTGGGCCAATAAAATCCTTGCCGGAATGCTTTCCCAACCAAAGCCTTGATCCAATGTGGGAGCCGCACATGCCTTTGTGTATCTCTGCCAGCAGCTCCTTTCCTTCTTCCCAGCAAATGCACTTCAATTTCACATCGTTGGGCCTTCTTCTGTATAGCACGTCGTCGACGAACTGATACATACTGGCCCTTCGGGCTACTCTTTCAGTTTCTTCTTGCTCTTCGGGAAGTTCTCCAGTTTGGAGGAAATGGACTATGTGCCGCGCCCAAGTTGGAGCCTGAGGCTCGGCAACAAGGACTAGCGGCACCTCCTCATCCGTGGGAGCACATCCCTCGTCCGCAGGGACCATTGGTCTGGCGGGAGGGTGTAGCTCAGCGATAGAAGAGGAGTTGTTCCCGCCAAGCTCTCTGTCGGGAGCCTCGAAAGGTTCTACCGGGTGAAGCCTGCCGGAGTCCAATTTCCTCCTTTTTCCGGCCATTGTTGCCGGTGATACGGAGGGCTGAGTCAGATGGAGAACAAAAGTCCCTGGTTCCACAGGGACTTTTTGCACAGCGCACTTTGACAGATGATCAGCAATGCTGTTTTCCGCACGGGGTACGTGCTCTGTTTGCAATCCGTCAAAGCGCTCCTCCAACTTTCTCACTTTCTCAACGCATGCCTCTGTCAATGGAATTTCGTAAACCTTGTTCACTTGTCTCACCACAAGTTGTGAATCTCCATGGATAATCAGCCTCTTGATTCCCAATTCTGTTGCAATCCTGAGCCCGACAAGGAGCCCTTCGTACTCTTTAGTATTGTTGGTAGTATTCTTCCGGGGGAAATGCATTTGGACGACGTACTTAAGGTGTTCCCTACACTACAAAAAAAGACACATCCATGACATTTTGGGCCGAACGAATTTTTTGCTGTCATACATATGACACTTCTATGACGATAATTGTGACAAAACCCGGTATCATCATAGATGTGGTGGGCTCCTACTTCTATGACAAAAAATCATGACAGAAAATGGGCTTTTCGTCCTGGGCGGGCCAGAGACGCAGCTGCATGACATTCTTTGGGCCGTCCATGACGGAAAAAACCGTGGTAGAAGCGAGGGCGAGGAAAATTTCGGGGAGTTCCCGATTACGGTGGGAGGTCGGGGGCCGAGCGATGCGCGTTTCTCTCGTACACGTACGCGCGTGTGTGCGAGGCGTTGGCTCTAACTGAACCCGAGCGAGGCGTTGGGCTCTAACTAAACCCGAGTGATTGCACTGCAGGCTACGCGTTACTGAACCCGAGCGATTGATCGATGGCTGTTAACTGAACCCGATCGAGCGATTCCTTCGCTACTGCTGCTAACTAAAGCCGATCGATTGGAT
>NC_057799.1:207797749-207829743 GCF_018294505.1 Triticum aestivum
GTGGAGGGGTGGTTGAACAGTAGCCGGTGGAGTAGCGCGCGGTGGAGGCTGGATGAACAGGAGCCCGTGGAGGCTGGAGGAGGTCGACGGTAGCCCGTGGAGGCTGGAGGAGGTCGACGGTGGAGATGAACAATATCCCGTGGAGTCCCGTTTTGCGGTACGCCACACCCCTCCCGATGAACAGGACCCCCGTTTCGACCGTAGGAGGTCCGTTTCGTCTGTTTTGCGGTACGCCACACCCCTCCCGATCAACAGGACCCCCGTTTCGACCGTAGGAGGTCCGTTTCGTCCGTTTTGCGGTACGCCAGACCCCTCCCGATGAACAGGATCCCGTTTCGAACGTGGCCGGTCGAACACAAGGCCGTTTCCTCCGTTCTGCGGTACGCCAGGCCTCGTTTCCATCGCCTGTTCCGTCCAAGCCCTCCCGGTGAACACGACCACGCATTCCGTTCCGACCCAGCCGGTTGGCTCCCACGCATTCCGTTGCCTCCCGATGAACACGACGCATTTCGTTGCCTCCCCATGAACACGATGCATTCCGTTGCCTCCCCATGAACACGAGACGACGCTGTTTCTCTGTTCCGACCCAGCCATGTCAACGAGCCCTCGTCGTACGTATGCGCGAGTAGGCGTTCGAGACCCCGCCCGTATGTACACATACGTGGCCGTATTTTCTTTCTTGCACCCTGGCCGTTGTATGTATGTGTACATGCTACGTGCGCGCCTCTACTACGACACGTGCGCACCTCTACATCCACCAGTATATATGTACGTACACGTTCGCGACCAGAATGACAACGCTACGTACGCTTCGACCAGGTGGGTCCCGACTGTCAGGCACTTCCTTGCGTGCAAAGATGTAGCTGGTGGGTCCCAGCAGTCAGGGGGGCAAATCGTTTTGTTTTTTTGCCCGGACGCACTTCCTTGCGTGCGAAGGTGTAGCTGGTGGGTCCCAGCAGTCAGGGGGGAAACGTTTTTTCACGAAATACGGTGGCCCGTCCGGTGGGTCCCCGCTGTCAGGTGGAGGAATAATTATTTTGCGTGTAATAAGGAGGCACTTCCTTGCTGCGGCCGTGGACCCAGCTGTCAGCGCCTCCACGCACAGTACTCTTCCGATGGAAGTCGGTCATTGACCACATTGACCACGCCGCGCCGAGAGCACCACGGCGGTGGACGACGGCGAGGTCTAGGAAGGGGACGACACGGAGGCAGGGAAGACTCGGCAGTTGTTTCCCACACGAAGGGGAGTACGACTGTACGAGGGTTTACTGGTTCGTCTGCTGTCGCCGGAGAATAAAAGCAGGTGTGGGTGAGTAGAGGGATGGCTAGGCCAGCGATGGGAGTACGGTGGGGCGGTGAGGCCTGCGCGGCAGCACAGCCGGCCACGGGGAGGAGGGAGCAGGCAGTCCCGCTGGTGCTTGTTTGAGCGGCTGGAGCAGGAAGAGCAGAGATTGAAGAAGCACGACGGCCGTTGGATGGACATCCAACAGTCAGTGCTTGTGCGTCAACCTTTTTTTAGGAAAGCCTCAAATCTGTGGAAAACAGCATACAACCATCTGCCATTATTTCTAATAATTTACAGCCCATTTGCTAATTCTTAAGGTTTTTTTGGAGCCCATATTCTTTTTGTTAGCATTACAGCCCATATTGTGGCCACGGTTAAAAAATTATACGAAATTTTGCATATTTCGGTGCGGTCCGAACTGTTTTTAATCCCGAAATTTCGACTCACATTCAATCTGATTTTAAAAATAAATGTATATCAATATAAAATCCAACAAATTCTCCACGCATAAAAATTAATGTAATTTAAAATCTTGAAATGAAAAAAAAAGATATTTGAAACTAATTGCCGGTTTGATGTGTTTTAAAAATGTACAACCCATTTCTCATTGCTGATGGGCCATTTTCTCGGCCAGCCGAATGAAAGCTCTCCTCGTCTTGAAAGATTTGCAACCCAACAGGCCTGACAAAGCGACTTACTTGGCAAATCACAAAAAAACTGGGATGTGGCCGTGGACCCAGCTGTTAGCCTCTCCACGTACAGTACTCTTCCGATGGAAGTCGTTCCTTGACCACGTTGACCACGCCGCGCGGAGAGCACCACGGCGAGGCCTAGGAAGGGGACTACGCGGAGCCGGGGAAGACGTGGCAGTGGAAGCCCGCGCGGAGAGGAGTACGAGGGTTCACTGGTTCATCTGCGGTGTGAGGCTGCCGTCGCCGCAGGGCCTGGCTAGCGGTGGGAATAGTAGGGGGCGGTGAGGCCTCTGCGGCAGCACAGCTGGCCACAGGAGGCAGGAGCATGCGGCACGACTGACGCTACTTTGGGCGGCTGGAGCAAGAAGACCAGAGGTTGAAGAAGCACTACGGCCGTTGGATGGACATCGTACGGTCACTGGAGCTAGAATCGTTCATATTGACTAAGTTGACAAAGCCCTTCGTCCCCGTCAACTTAGTAGGCCCACAAGTCAGCCTCCCACCAAGGTGGGTCCCAGCTAGCCGGGGGAGTATTCATTTTTTTGTGCGTAATAAGGAGGCACTTCCGGTGGGTCCGAGCTGACAGCCGGGGGAACGTTTTTTCGCAAAATACGGTGGCCCGTCCGGTGGGTCCCAGCAGTCAGGGGGAAACGATTTTTTTCGCAAAATACTGGTGGCCCGTCCGGTGGGTCCCCGCTGTCAGGTGGAGGAATAATTATTTTCCGCGTAATAAGGAGGCACTTCCTTGCGGCTGCCGTGGACCCAGCTGTCAGCCTCTCCACGTACAGTACTCTTCCGATGGAAGTCGGTCGTTGACCACATTGACCACGCCACGCCGAGAGCATCACGGCGGTGGACGACGGTGAGGCCTAGGAAGGGGACGATGCGGAGCCGGGAAAGACGCGGCAGTGGATGCCCACGCGGAGAGGAGTACGAGCGTTCACTGGTTTGGCTGCAGTGTTAGGCTGCCGTCGCCGCAGAATAACAGGGGTTGTGGGTGAGTGGAGGGATGGCCTGGCCAATGATGGGAGTAGTATGGGGGCGGTGAGGCCTCCGCAGTAGCACAGCCGGCCACGGGAGGCAGGAGCAGGCGGCACGACCGGCGCTGCTTTGGGCGGCTGGAGCAAGAAGACCAGAGGTTGAAGAAGCACTATGGCCGTTGGATGGACATCATACGGTCACTGGAGTATTGACTAAGTTGACAAAGCCCTCCGTCCCCGTCAACTTAGTAGGCCCACAAGTCAGCCCAACAATATGGTGGGTCCCAGCTAGCAGGGGGGTATTCATTTTTTTGGGCGTAATAAGGAGGCACTTCCTTGCGTGTGAAGATATAGCTGGTGGGTCCGACCTATCAGCGGGGGGAACATTTTTTTCGCGAAATACAGAGGCCCTTCCTGTGGGTCCTAGCTATCAGGTGGAGGAATCATTATTTTGCGCGTAATAAGGAGGCATTTCCTTGCGTGCGGCCGTGGACCCAGCTGTCAGCCTCTCCACGTACAGTCCACTTCCGATGGATGTCCTTCATTGACCATGTTGACCAGGCCGCGCCGAGAGCACCAGGGCGGTGGATGACGGCGAGGCCTAGGAAGGGAACGACACGGAGCCAGGGAATACTCGGCAGTTGTTTCACACGCGGAGGAGTACGAGGGTTTACTGGTTCGTCTGCCGTCGCCGGAGAATAACAAAATGTGTGAGTGAGTAGAGGGATGGCCAGGCCAGCGATGAGAGTACGGTGGGGCCGGGAGGCCTGTGCGATAGCATAGCCGGCCGCGGGAGGAGGGAGCAGGCAGTCCCGCCGGCGCTTGTTTGAGCGGCTGGAGCATGAAGAGCAGAGATTGAAGAAGCACGACAGCCGTTGGATGGACATCCAACAGTCACTGCTCTCGTATGTTGACTAAGTTGACAGGGCGTTGCGTGTGCGTCAACCTTTTTTTTATGGAAGCATACGCGTCAACCTGTAGTAGGCGCACAAGTCAGCCTCAAATCTGTGGAAAACAGCATACAACCCATCTGCCATTATTTCTAATAATGTACAACCCATTTGCTAATTCTTAAGAATTTTTTTGGAGCCCATCTTCTTTTTGTTAGCATTACACCCCATATTGTGGCCACGGTTAAAAAGTATACAAAATTTTGCATATTTCGGTGCGGTCAACTGTTTTTAATCCAGAAATATCGATTCACATTCAAACTATTTTGAAAAATAATTTATATAAATATAAAATCCAAATAATTGTCCACGCATAAAAATCAATGGAATTTAAGATCTTGTAATGAAAAAAAATTGAAACTAATTCCCGGTTTGATGTGTTTAAAAAATGTACAGCCCATTTCTGGGCAAACCGAATGAAACTCTCCTCGTCTTGAAAGATTTGCAGCCCAGCAGGGCCGATAAAGCAAGTAGGCCTTGTTTGGGTATTTCTTAAAAAAAATAGAACTGGGCTAGCCATTTTCAGCAAGAAAAAAATACAACTGGGCTCATGATGTGGTAAAGATAAATAAAACCCTGGCTAGACGGGCCACAGCCCCCGCACAGCCCCGTTGTTACCCTGATCCGTCGCTAAAACTAGTATAAATAACAACTGCTTCTTCCTCAAAAAAAAAACTGCACGACTTGCTGGGTCCCTGGTGTCAGTCGCTCGTAGTGTAATTCTCTCGTTTATTGACTACGTTGACAATGGCGTGAGCCCCAGATGTCCAACCATTAGGAGGAACCATATTTTTGGGCTTGTACTATAGAGGCACTTGCTTGCGTACTGCCATGACGCTGGTGGGTCCCTACTGTCATCCTCTCCACGTACAGTCATCTCCTTGTTCCTCTCGGTTGTTGACGGCGTTGACAACGCAAGAGGGCAACGCACCGCGCACGGCGAGCGAACCAAGGCCGCAAGGCAGAGGACGACGGCGAGGCCTCGGACGGAACAAACAGGAGCCGTTGAAGATGCGCCGGTCCAGTCGTAGGCGGAGGGGAGTACGAGGGTTGACTGGTTCGGGCGCGGGTGCGTGTTGGGGCTGACGTCACCGGAGAATAACAGGACGTGTGGGGGAATAGAGGGAGGGACTGGCCAACATTGGAGGGTACGTACGGTAGGGCGGCGGAGGCGCAGCCAGCCATGGGAGGCGGGAGCAGGCGGAGCCGACGGGGTGGTTTGGTTTGGGCGGCTGGAGGAAGAAGAAGACAAGAGATAGAAGATACACGACAGATGTTGGATGTCAATCCAACGGCTGGTAGGCAGAATCGTTTGTTGACTGGCTAGTAAGTCGACACCACCTTGGATAGGCTATTTCCTCGCGGGTCCCAAATGTCAGAATCCAAATCTGTCACGGTCATGCAGCCTTTCCTATGAAAATTTACAACCCATTTGATGTGCTAGTTCGAAATAAGTTTGTGGGTGCTGGTGGGGGCTAATCACTTGGCTTCTGTAATGCACAGTGAGCTCAAGCAGCTGGCGAGAGTGATGTTATTTCCCTTGGTTGGGATTTGTTACAATATTTCACTCTAAATTAAATGAATGGCAAGCCATTTGCCTTGTTTCAAAGAAAATATGACAGTCACAGCCGAGTTGAAAAGGGCAGGAACATCTAACTCCAGCTTACAAACTGTACAAAAGCATGAGGGTTAATTGTTCACCAGGTTTACAAAAAAAATCAGATTGAAAAGGGGAACAACATCTAACTCCAGCACTGTTTTCGGCAGTCACAGTCAAATGGATTGGTCAGGTCCATAGAATGAACATCCTGGGTCATAAAATTTACTGGATTATGACCGCAATATGTTGTAAATAGAAGCCCGACACGTTCAAAAGCTCTTTTGCCCACCTAAAACTCCTTTTTTTTGCTCTTCGACATACCCATCCGTCAAAACCATGCTGCTCTTAAACTTAAGCCTGATGGACAATAGTAACCTCGCATTCAGCAGGAAGAATGTGACAAATCTTGTGTTTGCACGGTTGGCTACATATTGTTCTAGCGTTATTGTCTTCAATCGAATCTCATGAGAAGTTAGAAAATCCCGATGCTTACGAATCCACCAATTGGTTATAACTTTTTTACCCTGTCCTGTTGCCTAAATAGACATGAAGATTGAAAACAGTTAAGGTCTAAAAGAAGAGTGTCGAAAGAGCAACAGCTGAACGGTTAATTCTAGTACACTATATGCGGGCTTCCAATATGCGTGAAATTATCACCTTTATATACAACTTCTCCAGACATGGGAAGCATTGCAGCAAGCCAATAATCTTGTTCAGATCAAAACTATTCATTTGGATATATAAGATCTTGACAGAATCCAGCACCATTGATAGGCCATCCATGGAGAAACTCTTCATTGAGCATAGAACATAATATTAGTACAAAATGTGTACTCCAAGATGATATATAAATTATGCGCAGAAATTTAAAATGCAGCTTATGGTTACAAGTGTAGATGATAATCTAAAGTACCTGAAGAACTGTGGAGCCAAACACCATATTGAAATGAGCACAGAGATCATGTATTACACCCAAGCGCAGAGAGGACGGTTATTTGCAACGGTGAATAACTAGAATCAAGGATCAACCTTTGAAGTGAAGGGGCATCTTGGATGATGAGCTGCCTTCCGTCAAAAGAAATTCCAATTCTTACAAGGTTAGGCGACTTTATTTGGAGACAACCGATTCTAACTGTGAAAACAAGCACCAAGCACTCCAGCTCAGGGCAACTGGAGTGGATGATGCTGTGCAATGAGGCCTCCGATATACGAACCCGCACAAGTGAAAGTTTCTTGAGAAATGGGAGTCGAAGGTTTAGTACCAGATTGTCTGGTAGGTAGCACATCGCAAAGGTGGCGGTGTGGAGAGAGGACGAAAACCGCGAGATGGACATCGGTGCTGAGGGAACAAGTTCATGGTGTTCGGTATGTGGTATGTGATTTCCAGGGGAATAGTAGAACTCAAGCAGCTGTAGTTCTGTGAATTCAGGGGATTTCAGCCAGGCGTCCACTGTGCAGGGCATGGTATGCTTGCTCAGGTAGCATGACGGGATGTAGAGGCTTTGAACGGAGCCCTGGTGGGAGGAGATGATGGCTCTGGGGATTTCAAAATCATTGAAGAGAGATAGCTGACGACAGTCGAGATTAAGGGGCACGGGGCGCCATAGAGGGCGCCACTGAATTGAGAGGACTTGGGTGCGGCAGCAATCCTTGGTGGGGTGAAGCGAGATGATCTCCCCAAGGATGGCGTCCGGGAGATCGCTGATGCGGTCCACCCGAGATTCTACGGGTTCCTGGGATCCGGTGGGGGCGGGGTCGCCGCTTCTCCCCGCGCTGCCGGGTGCGGGATCTACAACAGGCATCGCCGCTGGGGTCAGCCGATTCCATTTTCCTCGAGGGCGTCACGTCGTGCTCACGGATTTGAGCAGAGTAACGAATGACGAGCCTAGTTGTAGTGCGAGCGAAGAAGAAGGGGAGCTGGGGGTTTTCTGTAGGAGTGAGGAAGAAGGGGAGCTGGGGTTTTCTATAGGAGTGAGGTGAGGAATTTGGGGGTACGAGTGGAGCGAGCTGACGTGAGGTGGGTGGGAGCGAGGAGGAAGAAGAGCACCCAGTGTGGATGGGCTTTTGAATTGATTTTACTATTTACTAGTGTGGATGGGCTGTTTTGTCTTGGGCCCAGAGAAACAATTACTACTAGTACAGTGGAGACACTCTACAGCTACCCAGAAAAACAATTACTACTAGTACAGTGGAGACACTCTACCGCTTCTGGCTCCTCCTAGGTCATTGAAACGTCTCCCTCTACTGAATGCCGTTATACTTTTGTTCACCGACATGCGGGCCATGCAACGCGCAAGCCCAAATGCCATCCACCAAATTAGAAGGCAGTATGCATGCAGAGAGTCACCCCGGTCGTAGCGCGGTAGTAACGAGCCGTCGTATCACAAAACCCCACCTCCCCGCAGTCTAAGTTTGACGGACGAAGCAACCATCATTTCACTCTTCGCTGAATCCCCTTCTCCCTCGGACTATCCTTCTCCCTCACCGTCTTCAAGAAAGGCAACACTCGCATCTACCACTGTTCTTCTCTCCGAACGAAGGGAAGGTAAGCGGATCCGTGATGTTGGTATATTTTCGTTCAAAGAAAAAAAAAAGAACTTTTGCAAAGCAGTAACCGATCCTCACTCTCTTTTTTGTTTCATTGTCATTGCGATTGTGTTTTCCTTTCAGTGGTCTCCTAGTATTCGTCAGTTTCATGATGGACCAAGGAGAACCAGGCAAAGATCTGCCGATATTGGAGCAGACGCGGGAGGCTGATCCCCACGAGACAGAGAGCTCCAAGAAGATGGAGGCAACCACCGAGCTGACCCCAGATACGCTCACGGCCACTACTGAGATGGTCAACGCCCCGTTTGAGGTTACAGCCCCCATCGCACTGCAGGAGCAGTTTTCCCCCTTCGAGGATGTGCCCCCCCGCTGAGCTGCCCAAGGTGATTTCCTTCTTTGCCGATCTCGATTGTGGTTTTTCATCTAAGTATGTGGTGATTTTTTTAGAAAAGGAAGTATGTGGTGATTAATAATGCAAAATTTTATTAGCTTCGATGCCATGCTATACATAGTGGTTTAAATAACTTGTGTTTCTTATACTGAAAAGTAATTCAGAATTTGTTTTTGTTTCAATTAGAGCCCTGATGCAGACAAGGATTGTGTGGTTGTACATGTCACTCGCTATGAGGCGGACGACCTGAATATACGCACTAGGAAAACAGAGTTCTTAGGCTGTTGGATCCTGGAAGCCATTTGCGGTTATACCAATGAAGAGTTGTATTCCAGCCTCACTGTTTTCAGGCGTGTTATCCAGGGTGTACTGAAGCACAAGAAGTTCAAAGCTACTCCTTCGTTTGTGAGGCATACTGTTCTTGTCAAGCTTACGCAGGAAGATGACGTGGCATGCCTCCACAAACAAGTTTATCAGTGGCAAGGCCACAAGGTTGTCTTCATAAAGGTTCACAGGATTGAGCTGCTGCGGGACGTCCTCGATGATGTTCATGGCAAGGTCCATCTTGTGTCCAGCCCAAATTAGATCGAGGCATGAAATAGTTGCCCCAGCTAGTGTTTAATAGTAGTTTGGATTGTGTCTAATTATCCGAACCTTGCCTGTTATCGACCCCTCTGGGGCTAGTACTCTGTTTGAATCCGTCTATGGGAACTGCTGCTACTTTTGTGTGCCCGTGAATCATGTGAGAACCATCGTAATTGTTGCCGAAACAGATGCGTCCTCACTAGTTTTTTCATGAATATGGCATGTTAAGACATAAGTTGTCACGGTTTATCATACGAGCAGTGTGTGTTTTGATGAAATAGAGCACTCGTTCGAGAACCGTGCGCCGACGTATACATAAGTACTTGTAAACACTGTTGGTGCTACCCCACTTGTAAGCAGTTGTGCAAAACACGGCACATTGGCTCAGCTCGCTTCAACACCAGGCTATCGACCAGCTAACAATCAACAATCTGCTGTCTGACATATAATCAACTATGTATCTTGTTACAGTGGTTCATGCAGTTAATTGAGGCCACAATGTAATAAATTCCAAACGTTCACACGCTAGTCCAGCGCTCATGTGGAACACTCACATTAAACTCGTCTTCATAAAAAACTTGAAAGGCATAAGTTAAGCAATTTTATACATCTCAATGATTCATAGAACATAACAAACATATACTAGTTCACATCAAAAGACAAAGTTGTGAGAAGGTTTACAAATCAGGAAAAAACAAGCAAGGCTTCTCTGAGCAAAGGGCCTCCCGGCAGGCTTAAATTTCCTGGAGTTCACTCTGGTTTTTTCTTGTTGCCACCATTCAGGGTTAGGTTCTCTCATTCTAGAATAACCAATTATAATTGTGGTCTCAGCTGGAATGCTGAACTGAACCATGCAGTGTACTGACCAGCTGAAATGCTTGTGCATTCCACTAAATTTAAGCACCGCTATTTGCAGAACTAAGCAGACCATAATGCCTCTTGTCCGCGCACCTGTCCAAAAAACCGCCGTGCAGCCGTGCCAGCTAGTCCTCGGTCCATGGATGAACGGGTAGAAAGTGCATTCCGGACTAGGATGCAGTTGTTTTCGCTCGTCCCTGCACTGCAATCAGGAAGTAAAACGTACGAATTAGCTTCTTTTAGATTGCGTTGGTCATTCTACCTTAGTTACTAGTACCAATGTAGGGATTCCTTGAAGACGGGAGGTTAGACGACGGCAACGAGGGATAGCCATCTCATTTTGCATAGTTGTACTAAAACTGAGGTGTGTGCTTTTGATTGCGTGAATAGAAACGATATGGAGACAAACATCCATGTTTGCGCAAATACGAAATACGGTTATTTAAACAGTGACAGATATTACTACTTTCCCCCGTTTCCTCTTAGAACCAAGTCCTAGATTCATGCTACAGCTTTCCCACTTTCTTCCCTATTTGAACCAACGCTTTGAGTCGAATGTATGAACTAGCTTTACTTCTAATAATAGTAGAAGTCTAGGTGGCTTTGGAACATCGGACGGAAGTAGAAAAGGATCCACACGAAGGGAGCTGGGGCAGTAGAGCAAGGCAGGTTTCGAAGGAATATATACCTGAGGGTCGTCGGCATGTGGCAAAGACGACGTCGGGAGGCCGCATCTTGGCCACAATACAGCAGGGAGGAAGAAGGGGTCGGAGGCCCTCCCGAGCCAGCGCTCTCTCGGAGAGAACGGCACGGCCGCCGATCGAGACGCGCGGGCAGCCGTTGGTCTCCTCCCTCGCCGCCGACGACAGCGTGAACGATGCACCTACACCCCTGCCCCGGTCGAGGTTGTCCGGCCGGATTTGTGACCAGCCGTGAGCTGAGAGAGAGTGTGTGGCCGCCTATGTGTTGCTTAGATCTGGAGAGCATGAGAGAGTGAACGAGAGGAACCCTAGTAAAGCAAGCGCTAAGGCTGCTGCTTTTATATATAGTGGAGTGATTTTGTTGTACCAGCTTCAAAAAAATGCGCTCCTACGTGTACCCGCGAGTGGGTGTGAGAGAACTAGTGTGTGCGTGCACCGCTTCTCTTCGTGAGAGTACAATATACTATGCCCAAAGAACGTTCGCCGCAAGGGTAAAAGTATAAGTGTGTGACGTGTGAGGTAAAATAAAATGTGCGCGCCGTCTTTTGTTTTTTAGAAGTTCTGAGGGTAGGGTGTGAAGAGCACATATGTGCGTGACGTCTACCTGCAGATAGACGGTGGGTGCGACGTGCGAGTCTGCGAGAGGACTCGGGAGAGTCGTGACTCGTGAGGGTGCGTGTGCGTGAGAGAGAGGGGCACGTATCAATGCAATGCATGTGTCCGTAAATCATTATCCGACAAACGTTCGCCAGAAGCCTTTTCCTGACGAACGCCGTAAGAACCGTTAGACCGGCATCCGACAGTGTCAGTTTTTCCATGTCATTTAACAGAGCAGCCACTCCTCCTACACACAAATCTTCCACGTGAGTGTTAGCAACTGCCGTATGCTCTCTCCGTTCCGAAATGCAGTGCATATAGCTTTATTGAAAATTCGAACCTCGCAAACTTTTACCGAGTTTTCGTGTACCAAATTGCACATGTAGAATACCATGTATATATAATTTCATTCATCTTCGAGAGGTAACTATAAAGATGGGTGTGGAGTCTACAAAGAAAGACCATCGTATCACCCGCAGCAATTTCAAGCATCCTTTAGTGTCGAGGAATATCATAGGAACTCTATATGATATGATTTTTATAGGATTTTTTCCTTTAGAGCCAATTGGTTCATAGGAATAGATTCATATACTCCACATTTGAAAGGAAATAAACATGATATCATTTCTATAGCTTTAGAGCCACTTGGTTCATATGAATGGATTCCTATACTCCCTTAATTTCAAAGGAAAATAAACATTAGCATATATTCAATAGAAAAGTTCCTATGATATGAACCAAATTACATCTCTTTTCTAATCCCTCCTCATAGGAATTGAGATACATCTCATCTCTAGATTCAATAGAAAAGTTCCTATGATGTGAACCAAATGACATCTCTTTTCCAATCCCTACTCATAGGAATTGAGATGCTCCATGCCATCTCTTTCCCTACAACTTCCATGTATACATCTTCTATTCCTAAATAGATAGTACAACCCACTAGTAGTTTTTTTCCAAAACATGCAACTATGGCACAAGAACTATATAGTGTGCCAATAACTTTGAAAGATGGTCGCTAGATGAAGCTAACCCGACAGTGCAGAGATAGGCAAATCCGAGCACTACTGGCCATTGGATATCATCAACATTCCACCAGATCCGCCACATGTACAATTTAGAAGACTCCATGGTTGAACTTAAGCATAATGCACAAACCTCAAAACACAAGCACTTCTCCTTTGTTCTAGAATCTTCTGTATCATAATTGATTATTTTTTTCTAAATGAATTGCCATTATTTATTTTTTACTTTATGATTTACAATGCACAACCCCATGAATCTTAACATTTTTATAAAACTAATTGATTTTGAATGAGATGAACTATAAGAACTAAACGAACATCTACATCATGCATATATGACTCAAAGCTTTACATGCTATAGTGTGTATTTATTCGTAATTTGGTTTCGAAATCTCATGCGTTCAATACATGTGTACCTTACTAGTTTTGAGTAGAGTAGCAAATTTCACGCGGCCCCGGGTATATCAAAATGCAGAGCCCATGCATCATTGCCTTTCGGTCGAACCTACGTCCATAATTTTTTGTACGTACTATATCTCCACTCGTCCCCGAACCCAAAATGCTGCCTTGTTCCCGTAAAACCAAGCGGCCCACACATATTTAAGGCGTCGACTCGAACCCGTTTACTACGACATGGCCCCACACGCCGTAGTACTCCTACAAACCCTACCGCCGCACTCATCATCAGTTTTGTTCAAGAGGACGAGGGAGAAGCCGATTTGTAGTGGAGGCGCTTTAAAAAAAAAAGGATCTGTAGTGGAGACCCCTACCCTAGGGTGCCCTAGGTAGCTGCCGCACGCATCATTGTTTTCTCTTTTCTTTATGCTCTTGCGCCCTAGAGTGAAATGATGGTTGCTTCGTCCGTCTAGCTTAATGCGGGAAAGGTGGGGCTTTGTGATTTGACCCCTCATCGCTCATTTTCTACTACTGCGGCGCTAGGACCGGGGTGCCTCCAATTCCAACCGCTGCTCCGAACTGCAATTTGGTGCATCGCACGTGGAACAAGACGGTGGATGAGCCACATGTCGGCCAAAGGGGTCCTGTTAAGTGTGTCGCCATTTCATGTGCGGACTGACCCTGCTTGAGTTGCTACGCCAACACGACAGGAGCAGCCTACCACTTGGTTTTGCTCCTTGGTGAATCCCGACTATATTGATCTAAAAAGATACGTGCTGAACTACCCTCTCCGTCTCGGTTTTTTTATTTTTAAGCGTCTCGGTTTATAGGGCCTGCACGTAGTTCTAGGTCATCCATTTGACTAACTAAATATGAGTTACTATGTCACAAAAAGTATATCATTGGATTCTTAAGCGGATGTAGTTGTATTTAAAAGTCGAGGGCGGGGCTTTTCCTGCGCGGTAGGCGGGGCAGTTCCGCCTAGTCGGTTCGACAGAGACGCGAGAAGACGAGGGAGTAGGCTGCTGCAAATGTAGGGCTGTGTGATTTGACAGCGAGTTACTGCTGGACAGATGGGGCCCCGTGATTTGACTTGCCATTATCATTTTAACTACGGCGCTACGACCGGCGTGAGTCTCCCGATTCCTGACCACCTCCATACAGGTGCCTCTCCCAATGCTCCACCATGTAGTAGAGGCTGGCTCTTGCATGAGAGCCCACTTCTCCACCTTTTCCTTGCCTCTCTTTCCTCCACATATGCAAAAATGCCATGTAAAGCGCACTATTGTACTTACTTTTACTTGCTCCTACAGGTGCTTAAGCTTGCCACATAGGCATAAAGTCTGATGTGGTAAGTTAATCAAGAAGAGAGAGACTAGTTTGGTGACCCAAGGAAGAAACGGTGCTAAGCGCGTGTACCTAGGTGAAAAGACAATTTTGAGTCTATAGCTAATTAAATGAAGCAAACTTAGCAACACCATTTCATTGTAAGAGGTCACTCCTTGGCAAATGCAATAAATACTAGTACTCCCTGTGTCCCATAATATAAGAACGTTTTTGGCACTACACTAGTGTCAAAAACGTTCTTATATTATGGGACGGAGGGAGTACGAAGAAAGAGATAGAGAGGAGTAAAAAACATTTACACTTATAGCCAACCTTATAGCCAACCTTGTTGTAGTATGAGTGACTAAGTGATGACTATGTATGACATGCCAACATCAGATAGCCTAACGCACCGTGTTAAATCTCCAAGGGCGCGACCGCGCGAGCGACGCGATGGTCATGGTAGGCGCGACCATGATACGGGCTGCTGGCAGCCCTTGGATCTGAGATCAAACGGTCGCATGCTAAGTTGCTGAAAATTTACAGAATAACCCTCCAGGATAGGATATTCACCCATAGGTCTAGAATCACGCCATGCAACCGTTCGATCTAAGATCCAAGGGCTCTCGGAAGCCCGTATCATGGGAGAATGGAAAGCCACTACCCTGCCGTTCGCACGCTGGCAGTTCGCTCCTACTCGTCCCCGCACGTCCTTCAATACTACGGCGGTTCGCTCCTAGTCGTCCCGTCCATTCACATTACGGTAGTTCCACTAATCCTAACCCTCCTCCCAAATCCATGGCGTCCCAAATCTCCATGATCGGCGGTGAGTACAAGGTTAGAACCATCACCGGCGATGAGTTCGACGTCATCTACACCCGTTCTTCCGCGACGGTGAAAGGATGCCTTTCTCGCTTCAGACGCATGTTCGAAAACTCAGATGATGAGTGGGTCACTTGGCTAGATGTTGAGTACACCACATTCCTGGGACGAGAGAAGGATCTAATGGACGAAGAGAGGAAGAAGCCCGCCGTGATCCAGGTTTGCGTACATAACGTTTGCTTGGTCTACCACATATGCCATGCCGACGTTGAGTGCTAGGATTTTAAGAACTTCCTCAAGGACAAAACAGTGAAATTCGTTACTGTAGATTTTAAGAACTTCCTCAAGGACAAAACATGATTTTAAGAACGCCCACGATGCGGCTATATCTCCCACGTGTCGAGGCACGACTTAGAGGCATAACCGCATTGTGGTTTTGTCGCAAGAAGGGTCATCTTCACACAATCCCATGTAATGAACAAGAATGGGATAAAGAGTTGGCATACAATCGTCACTTCACACAAAACATAAATAAATCATACATCAATCAGAGTACACACATAGACCGACTACGGTCAAAGCCAAAAGAAAAGAAGATAACCCAACTGCTAGATCCCCGATCGTCCCAACTGGGCCCCACTACTGATCAACAGGAAACGAAACAACACAACGGACAAGAGCTTCATCGAACTCCCACTTGAGCTCAGTTGCGTCACCTGCACTGGTATCATCGGCACCTGCAACTGTTTGGAAGTATCTGGTGAGTCACGAGGACTCAGCAATCTCACACCCGCGAGATCAAGACTATTTAAGCTTAAGGGTAGGAAAGGGTAGTGAGGTGGAGCTGCAACAAGCACTAGCATATATGGTGGCTAACATACGCAAATAAGAGCGAGAAGAGGAGCAACAGAACGGTCGTCAACTAGTAATGATCAAGAAGTGATCCTGAACTCCTACTTACGTCAAACATAACCCAAAAGCCGTGTTCACTTCCCGGACTCCGCCGAAAAGAGACCATCACGGTTACACACGCGGTTGATGCATTTTAATTAAGTCGAGTGTCAAGTTCTCTACAACCGGATATTAACAAATTCCCATCTGCCACATAACCACGGGCACGGCTTTCGAAAGATAATACCCTGCAGGGGTGTCCCAACTTAGCCCATCACAAGCTCTCACGGTCAACGAAGGATATTCCTTCTCCCGGGAAGACCCGATTAGTCTCGAAATCCCGGTTTACAAGACATTTCGACAATGGTAAAGCAAGACCAGCAAAGCTGCCCGAATGTGCCGACAAATCCCGATAGGAGCTGCACATATCTCGTTCTCAGGGCACACCGGATTGTCCAAGCTTCCGATAGGCGAGCCCAGAGTTGCCCCTGGTGGCCACCGGTGACTGACGGGTTGGACCAACACTCAGAGGAGCACTGGCCCGGGGGTTTAAAATAAAGATGACCCTTGAGTCTGCAGAACCCAAGGGAAAAGGCTTAGGTGGCAAATGTTAAAACCAAGGTTGGGCCTTGCTGGAGGAGTTTTATTCAAGGCGAACTGTCAAGGGGGTCCCATAAATCACCCAACCGCGTAAGGAACGCAAAATCAAGGAACATAACACCGGTATGACGGAAACTAGGGCGGCAAGAGTGGAACAAAACACTAGGCATAAGGCCGAGCCTTCCACCCTTTACCAAGTATATAGATGCATTAATTAAAATAAGAGATATTGTGATATCCCAACATATCCATGTTCCAACATGGAACAAACTTCATCTTCAGCTGCAACTAGCAATGCTATAAGAGGGGCTGAGCAAAAGCGGTAACATAGCCAAACAACGGTTTGCTAGGAAAGGTGGGTTAGAGGCTTGACATGGCAATATGGGAGGCATGATATAGCAACTGGTAGGTAGCGCGGCATAGCAATAGAGCGAATAACTTGGAAGCAAAGATAGAAGTGATTTCGAGGGTATGGTCATCTTGCCTGAAATCCCGCAAGGAAGAAGAACGAGTCCATGAAGAAGACAAACAGACGTAGTCGAACGAATCCTCACAACTCCGGAACGAAACCGAAGCTAACGAGAGAAGCAACTCGAAAAGAAACAAACAACATAGTAAACAACCACCACATACACATGGCATTATGCAAAATCAAGTATGATGCATGTCCGATTTAATGAGGCATGGCATGGCAAAGTGCAACAAACAACACTACAAATTAGGAGGAGCTCAATATGCAACTCGTTGCATATTGACGAAACACCACATACGATTATTTAGTTCTCTCTCGGTTATGTACCCAACATATTAAATGTTGTTAAACATGGCAAGGGGTGAAGCATAAGTAAACTAACTATTTAAGCAAGTTAAATGAGGCCGGAACAACGAACAACAATTCCGGAAAATACTCATATGCATATTTTGGAATTGGTACTGTTCTGCCTAAAACCATATTTTATTGTTGTTAAACAGCAAAATGAAGTGCACCATGTTAAACTAGGCATTTTTTCTACCCCATTTACATCTAAAGTTTATTTAAATCCGAGCTACGGTTATTTAGTTATGGAATAAATCATTTTAACATGGCATTTGAGCAAATTCAACAAACAACATTTTAAACATTTTAACATGGGATGAAAGTGGCATATTATGAAACTAGACAAAAATCCAAGCATTTTTCATATATAGTTTATTTAAATCTGATGCATGATTAATTAGTTATTAGATGCATGAACACTAGGGGGTTTTCTGTAAAACTATAATTCTATGGATAAAGCTAAATCGCAACAGAGGGGAAAAACACGCATCGGGCCGATCCATGCACTGGGCCGAAACAGAACATGAGTGAAGGGGGGTTTCTCACCATGGCCTATGGCCCAGGTCGGTGGGAGGCGGGGCACCGGCAGCAGAGGCGAGGCATCGGGCCTGGGCGCGATCAACGCACGCAAGCGACGCGCGGTCGTGGCTCGAGGCGGGGGCGTTGACCTCCTGCTCGAAGCAGAAGCAGAGGAGGAGGAGGCCCGACTGCAGAGGAAGCAGGCGGGCCACTTGCACCAGATGCACGCGAGCGAGCGCAGCGCTCGACCTGCTGCTCGATGCAGATGAAGCAGGGGCGCAGCGCGCGGGACAACAACGCCGGCGGGGGACTTGGGCGCTATGCAGATGGAGCGGCGCTGGGACTTGGCGTGGGCAGGGCATCGCGAGGCGACGACGCGAGAGGAACCGGGCGGAGGCGACCTGATCCGGCGGCGGGGAGCTCCTAGTGGATGAGGGCGACACCCTGGTGGATGAGGTCGCCGGCGGCGACTTGACTGACGAGGTCGACGGCTGTGGCCTCAGGGCAGGTGAGGAAGGCATGAGGAGGCAACGAGCTCGGGGTCGAGAGGAGACGAGGTCGAGCGTTTCTGCTCGGGACGACGAAGAGGTTTGAGGCCCGCGCGAGGTTGAGCTCCAGCAGGCACTCGGGCACGGGAGCGAAGGCAGCGCCTTGATCCGTTCGGGATCGAGCGCAGAGTCGATCTGAAAAGGAGAGGTGGGGGTTTGCTGGTTGGTGGGATGGGGAAAATGAGGAGAAGGCAGGATCGATTGGGTGGATCGGGCAAGATCCGAAGGAAAGGGGAGACCAGGTGGAGCTAGTGGCGGCGGATGGGATGGATGGAATGGATCCCTAGATAATAGGGTTTGGACTGATATGGGTGGGGTTGGTCTATATATAGGATAAAGAGAGTGGGCTTAGTCTGTACGATCGTAATCGGGCGGTCGAGAATAAATAGGTTAGGGAGTCCAATAAATAAAACGAAGATGTTTTATAGATGTTTGGGGATGATCCGGACCCAACGGTGATGACTGAGCGGGTCGGGTTCGGGACAGGTTTCGGACGCGCGCGAGAAGGGGTTTTGTGCATTGTGCAGAGAGGCTCAGACAGTCGGACAACAAAAGAACGGTTGGTCTCGAAGGGACAACGAAGGCAACAGGGAGAAGCAGGAACTACGAATGGACCACGAGTTTAAGAAAACATGCGGATGCAATGCGGATGATGCAATGATGAATGCAACAAATAAAAATAAAACACACGGCGACAACGAAAAACATGGAAGGCGTCTGAAGCGTCGGTCTCAGGGCGTTACAACACTCCACCACTACAAGAGGATCTCATCCCGAGATCTAGGATGGCACCGGAGAAAAGCGGAAGAGGAAGAGAAGAGGTAAAACTAAGTTGCTTCTTCGACAAACGAGTGAAACCACGAACCTTGAGAGGTTGAACAACTTGAAAGAAAGAATACAACGGAGACAAACAAGATTGCAAACACCCTGTTGGCAAAGAGGAGCAAGGAACATCACGAGAACCTTGTAGGTTGAAATACATGAATGGAAAAATCAATGAACGAGAAATTCTTTGAAACCACTCCGGTTTAAACGAAATAGAGAAAGAATGAGAGCGAAAAGAAATCAGACAGCACTCCGGTAGAAAAGAGAAGGAAAACTTAATAAGATCAAAAGAACTTGAAAGATATCACAACACTCCGGTTAAAACAAGATAAAGAAGGAATAAGAATGATATAATTTGGACAACACTCCGACTATAAATGGAAGGAATTGAACATGATCTTGACAAGATGAGAGGATACTTGATGAAATTAACAACACACTGCCTCCGGAACTAATGAAAGAATGGCCCAAGGGGTAAGAAAGATTTCAGACAGCCCTCCGGTTGAGGAAGGAGACAAAACTTGATAAGATGAGAGAACTCGAATGAAAACACGACACTCCAGTTAAATGGATAAGTAAGAAAAGAACACGATCCTCACAATTCGAGATGATGAGCGAAGAGAGCAACATCACCATGCCTCCAGAAGAAAAAATAGAAGATAGATCATTGGAATAAAGAATGGAGAAAAAAAATGACAACTTCCGCCATAAATGAGCTTGGAAAGCATCCTTCCAAGAAGGTTATAACGGAGTTGTTGGGAAATCAACAACGAAAAGAACAAGCTTGTTGTGGGCTTATGGAACACATCTCAAAATTATGAGGTGACAACCCGCCACTAACGGAAGCAATTGCTTGCTTGAGATCAACGAAGAGATGAAAACTTCTCTCGCCGAGAGGATAGGAGAAAACTTGGATCATTGATAGACACCACAATTAGCAACATTCCTTCGAGAAGGCTTTAAGTGAAATCTATAGCAAGATAACTCCAACAAAGAGATTGGTGGATTTAAAATATCTCATTCTTGACAACATGTGAATCATGAAACGCGAACTCAAATTTTCAAGAATGACATAACACCACCTCAAAAGATATTGTAGAAAGAATTGCACTTCGGAATGCAAGAAGAAGAATGCTTGAACTACTCAAGACAAATATGTGTTGAGCACCATGTTTATTTTGAAGTATGGCTTGACGGATCATAACTTCGAGAAAAATCTTGAAGAACAATTGAAGAATGAAAAGAATCCTTGACGAAGCACCATGTAGAGCCTCCATGAAGAACTCCGGTAATAAAAGGATGATAAAAAGAAAGAAAAGTTGAAAACACAAGGTGAAGCCTTGCGATGATTTAGATGGAGCTTTGAAATGATATAACCGATAAAACTTGGAACTCGGAAAGAAAGATGAACAAATGAAAACAAGGATTTTTATGAATCTCCGGAATAAGTAATTGAATTTACTCGATGAAACAAGAATAAGAATTACATTATGCTCATCCTTCACCAATTAAATTGATGACAAGCAATGGATTTGGCATACTACTTATTCTCGTAGAAAGGATTAAGATAGATATTGCGCAAACTTGGGAAAAGTCTTCAACGAACCACCGGTAGGATTGGAAAGAACGAATGAATTGATATGATAACGAGGGAACAGAAATCTTGAACGAACCACCGCGAGAATTGAAAATGAAAGTAGCAAAGTCACAATTCACCGAGAAGAATTGGAAAATGAATGAAGATACTTGAGGGTATTTAGATACATGAGAACAAAGAGATCAAGAGCTGACTAGAGGATACTTGAACGATTCACCGGTACGATTTGGAGAACGGGAGCTGAGAGCTGAGAACGAATAAATCTTCTGAAATGATGGCCTTCGGAGAATCAAACTGAAAAGACTCATGAATTGCTTGGATGGGTGAAAAGAATTCTCGCAATCGAAAACAATTATGAGAGGATGGCATCAAGCTGGAACCATGAATCTTCAAGAGAATGGACAAGATTTAGGAGAAATCCTTCTTCGGTCTTCAAATGTTGAGAATGATGATGAGAAACACCACCATGAATTGTTGAGGCACTCTGGAATGACAATTAGAAAGATTGAACGAACGATGAAAAGAATTTGAAAGATCTTGGAGAAAGACATATGACTCATGATAACCCATCCTTACGTCAAACTTTGAAAAGAATTTTAGAAGCTCCGGGAAAATTAGAAGAGTCAGTAAGATCCTGGAAAAGACCTGTGGGTTAGGGCCCACTCAAAAGATACACCGTTGGAAAGATTGCTTGAAAGAGAGATTACACCGGTTGGATTAAATGGCTTGAATGAGATAACAACCTCAAAATAGCTTGAACGGATTGAGAATGGAAATGTTAATCTTCTGAGATGTCTTGAGCACTCCAGATAACATGAATAGCAAGAGGTGGATGATTAAGAGATGCACCGACATGAGAAAGCATTTGAAACGAGGAAAGGATATGATCGACAAAGCTTGAATTGAATCCACCAGAGAAGAAGAAAAAAAAGAACGAAGAATGATGAACTTGAAGCTTCGTTAGTATCTTCATGGGAAATCACCGGATAAGAACATTGAGAGAAAAAATGAAGAGACTTCGCATCAATAAAAAGGATACTTGATTAAGAAATCTGAGTCCTTGAAGAAAAAGGGTGGGAGGGCGGGAAAAACAAAGGCAACTTGGGACGGATGAAACAAACACCGTTGAGAAAACTTAGAATTGATCTCGCGAATGTTGAAATGATCGGATCCACTTGAAGAGAAGCACGCCAGTTGGAAAAGAATTAACATGATGACCTCGATGATCAAGAAGGATTAGTATTCACATAGCAATATGAGAACACCGTTTAGGAAAGGTATGGATTCAACATTTGACTTCGAAGCAACTCGAATACCACAAATAAAACAAAACAAAGGATTTGGCTTGCAGAATAAGCCGGAACAAACATATGATAGAGATTTCGTCCGAAGTTTTCTTGGTGGGGCCCACACGGGCTCGATCGTACAACACCATCATGTACAAGGCAGTGCACATGACATACGAAGCGTCCCCGAGTCGGCATAGCCAAGGACTCTTTAAGACACTACGAGACCACTGTAAAACCAACCGTGGAAAGGCGGACCACTAGACGTCGAACCCCAATCTCATATCATGCATCTGTCGGAACGATATCCTAGGAGCTACTTGAATTCCCACTTATAAACTCCCAAAACTTTCTGGTTATGCAATCAGGTGTTGGGGATACAGGGGACACAAAATATATCACCCAAACTACCAATCCCTAGATCCAGCTGTATCCATCCGTCAACACATAACCAAGAAAACTCCGGAAATCGTTTACCTCAACCTTCGAAAAGCATCCGTTATACGAGTTATGGCAATACTCCCGAACTCCCGCCCCAGTACTGGGTGGCGTCGAGGTGATCTCACCAACAACTGCATAAAAGAGATTTTCGATGTCGGCGAAACTCAGGTATTTCAGAACTGCAACGATAAAATTGTGACGACAACACCTCAGAGCTCAACTCCCTGGGACACTGCCACAACTCCTAAATGTCAGGAGGCACCAAGAACAATGTTCTCGTCACAAAACCATCGGAACGATTCCAAGATACCCGTGTGATCCTAATTTTTTTTAGTGAAATTTGAGGAGAGAAGAGTCAAAACTTCTACGTCAGGAGGCCTCACCAGAGCGACGAAGGGACTGAGGAGTAAAAAGAATCATACTCTCCGATATATATAATCTTAAGACTCAAAACATTTTTGTTCTAGACTCAACAACGTCAGCGATTTGATCAAGCAGGGGGCTCCAAAGTCGGGGATGGCTCTGATTACCAACTTGTAACGCCCACGATGCGGCTATATCTCCCACGTGTCGAGGCACGACTTAGAGGCATAACCGCATTGTGGTTTTGTCGCAAGAAGGGTCATCTTCACACAATCCCATGTAATGAACAAGAATGGGATAAAGAGTTGGCTTACAATCGTCACTTCACAGAAAACATAAATAAATCATACATCAATCAGAGTACACACATAGACCGACTGTGGTAAAGCCAAAAGAAAAGAAGATAACCCAACTGCTAGATCCCCGATCATCCCAACTGGGCTCCACTACTGATCAACAGGAAACGAAACAACACAACGGACAAGAGCTTCATCAAACTCCCACTTGAGCTCAGTTGCGTCACCTGCACTGGTACCATCGGCACCTGCAACTGTTTGGAAGTATCTGGTGAGTCACGAGGACTCAACAATCTCACACCCGCGAGATCAAGACTATTTAAGCTTAAGGGTAGGAAAGGGTAGTGAGGTGGAGCTGCAACAAGCACTAGCATATATGGTGGCTAACATACGCAAATAAGAGCGAGAAGAGGAGCAACGGAACGGTCGTCAACTAGTAATGATCAAGAAGTGATCCTGAACTCCTACTTACGTCAAACATAACCCAAAAGCCGTGTTCACTTCCCGGACTCCGCCAAAAAGAGACCATCACGGTTACACACAGGGTTGATGCATTTTAATTAAGTCGAGTGTCAAGTTCTCTACAACCGGATATTAACAAATTCCCATCTGCCACATAACCGCGGGCACGGCTTTCGAAAGATAATACCCTGCAGGGGTGTCCCAACTTAGCCCATCACAAGCTCTCACGGTCAACGAAGGATATTCCTTCTCCCGGGAAGACCCGATCAGTCTCGGAATCCCGGTTTACAAGACATTTCGACAATGGTAAAACAAGACCAGCAAAGCCGCCCGAATGTGCCGACAAATCCCGATAGGAGTTGCACATATCTCGTTCTCAGGGCACACCGGATTGTCCAAGCTTCCGATAGGCGAGCCCAGAGTTGCCCCTGGTGGCCACCGGTGACTGACGGGTTGGACCAACACTCAGAGGAGCACTGGCCCGGGGGTTTAAAATAAAGATGACCCTTGAGTCTGCAGAACCCAGGGGAAAAAGGCTTTGGTGGCAAATGTTAAAACCAAGGTTGGGCCTTGCTGGAGGAGTTTTATTCAAGGCGAATTGTCAAGGGGGTCCCATAAATCACCCAACCGCGTAAGGAACGCAAAATCAAGGAACATAACACCGGTATGATGGAAACTAGGGCGGCAAGAGTGGAACAAAACACCAGGCATAAGGCCGAGCCTTCCACCCTTTACCAAGTATATAGATGCATTAATTAAAATAAGAGATATTGTGATATCCCAACATATCCATGTTCCAACATGGAACAAACTTCATCTTCACCTGCAACTAGCAACGCTATAAGAGGGGCTGAGCAAAAGCGGTAACATAGCCAAACAACGGTTTGCTAGGAAAGGTGGGTTAGAGGCTTGACATGGCAATATGGGAGGCATGATATAGCAAGTGGTAGGTAGCGCGACATAGCAATAGAGCGAACAACTAGCAAGCAAAGATAGAAGTGATTTCGAGGGTATGGTCACCTTGCCTGAAATCCCGAAAGGAAGAAGAACGAGTCCATGAAGAAGACAAACAGACGTAGTCGAACGAATCCTCACAACTCCGGAACGAAACCGAAGCTAACGAGAGAAGCAAACCGGAAAGAAGCAAACAACATGGTAAACAACCATCACAGAAACATGGCATGATGCATAATCAAGTATGATGCATGTCCGTTTTAATGAGGCATGGCATGGCAAAGTGCAACAAACAACTCTACAAATTAAGTGGAGCTCAATATGCAACTCGTTGCATATTGACAAAACACCACATATGATTATTTAGTTCTCTCTCGGTTATGTACCCAACATATTAAATGTTGTTAAACATGGCAAGGGGTGAAGCATAAGTAAACTAACTATTTAAGCAAGTTAAATGAGGCCGGAACAACGAACAACAATTCCGGAAAATCCTCATATGCATATTTTGGAATTGGTACTGTTCTGCCTAAAACCATATTTTATTGTTGTTAAACAGAAAAATGAAGTGCACCATGTTAAACTAGGCATTTTTCTACCCCATTTCCATATAAAGTTTATTTAAATCCGAGCTACGGTTATTTAGTTATGGAATAAATCATTTTAACATGGCATTTGAGCAAATTCAACAAAAAACATTTTAAACATTTTAACATGGGATGAAAGTGGCATATTATCAAACTAGACAAAAATCCAAGCATTTTTCATATATAGTTTATTTAAATCTGATGCATGATTAATTAGTTATTAGATGCATGAACACTAGGGGTTTTTCTGTAAAACTATAATTCTATGGATAAAGCTAAATCGCAACAGAGGGGAAAAACACGCATCGGGCCGAATCCATGCACTGGGCCGAAATAGAACATGAGTGAAGGGGGGTTTCTCACCATGCCTATGGCCCAGGTCGGTGGGAGGCGGGGCACAGGCAGCAGAGGCGAGGCACTGGGCCTGGGCGCGGTCAACGCACGCAAGTGACGCACGGTCGTGGCTCGAGGCGGGGGAGTCAACCTCCTGCTCGAAGCAGAAGCAGAGGAGGAGGCGGCCGGACTGCAGAGGAAGCAGGCGGGCCACTTGCACCAGATGCACGCGAGCGAGCGCAGCGCTCGACCTGCTGCTCGATGCAGATGAAGCAGGGGCGCAGCGCACGGGACAACAACAGCGGCGGGGGACTTGGGCGCGATGCAGATGGAGCGGCGCTGGGACTTGGCGTGGGCAGGGCGTCGTGAGGCGACGGCGCGAGACAACCGGGCGGAGGCGATCCGATCCGGCGGCGGGGAGCTCCTGGTGGATGAGGGCGACACCCTGGTGGATGAGGTCGCCGGCGGCGACTTGACTGACGAGGTCGACGGCTGTGGCCTCAGGGCAGGTGAGGAAGGCACGAGGAGGCAACGAGCTCGCGGTCGAGAGGAGACGAGGTCGAGCGTTTCTGCTCGGGACGACGAAGAGGTTTGAGGCCCGCGCGAGGTTGAGTTCCAGCAGGCACTCGGGCACAGGAGCGAAGGCAGCGCCTTGATCCGTTCGGGATCGAGCGCAGAGTCGATCTGAGAAGGAGAGGTGGGGGTTTGCTGGTTGGTGGGATGGGGAAAATGAGGAGAAGGCATGATCGATTGGGTGGATCGGGCAAGATCCCGAGGAAAGGGGAGACCAGGTGGAGCTAGTGGCGGCGGATGGGATGGATGGAATGGATCCCTAGAAAATAGGGTTTGGACTGATACGGGTGGGGTTGGTCTATATATAGGATAAAGAGAGTGGGTTTAGTCCGTACGATCGTAATCGGGCGGTCGAGAATAAATAGGTTAGGGAGTCCAATAAATAAAACAAAGATGTTTTATAGATGTTTGGGGATGATCCGGACCCAACGGTGATGACTGAGCGGGTCGGGTCGGGACAGGTTTCGGACGCGCGCGAGAAGGGGTTTTGTGCATTGTGCAGAGAGGCTCAGACGGTCGGACAACAAAAGAACGGTTGGTCTCGAAGGGACAACAAAGGCAATAGGGAGAAGCGGGAACTACGAACGGACCACGAGTTTAAGAAAACATGCGGATGCAATGCGGATGATGCAATGATGAATGCAACAAATAAAAATAAAACACACGGCGACAACGAAAAACATGGAAGGCGTCTGAAGCGTCGGTCTCGGTGCGTTACACGAGGACTCCGAGTAAGGTGGCAGTGTTGTTGCTCATGGTGGTTCTAAACTTCTAATGCAGTGTCTACCGGATTAGTTGCATAGTTTAATTTCAGGTGTGCTTAGTTTAATTTGAGGGGTGTGTTGTGCTGAGCCCCCAGCAGAACTATGTTATGTTTCTTCTCGTTACTTTAACTCTTCAGTATGTACATACTACTAGTATTTCTTTAATAGAATTTAGCACCCCAATTAAGCACGTACTAGCTTTTTTAATAGTACTATATACATAATTTGGCGACGAGCGCTCTCTATATGTACCACTTTTTTTTTAATTTCAATTTTTGCTCCATGGCGCAATCCATCGATAGTACTACAGTACAAAAGTATACAGTTTTTAAAAGGCTAGAGTACTGTTCATCACATATATAGCCAGTTAAATTCTCAACCTAGAACGACGTGCATGCCATGTAGTAAACCGATACAGAGGAAGTATAGTAAAAATGACGTGATTTTACCGAGCGATCGGCGGGGGAGCATGGCCTGTCATGCGGTCCCACGTGTCATGATGTACCAAGGCGATGCGCGTGTCCCTCTTGAGGCAGAAGCAATACTACGTGGTTTGAGATGATGGCGAACCGAAGTGTGAAATAATGGTTGCTTCGTCCGTCTGGGAAGGTGCGACATTGTGATTTGACGTCTCATTGCTCATTACTACTACTGGGCCGGTACGGGTGGGTGCGTCCCCCCTGCTGTTCTGCACTGTTATTTGGTGCTTGACACATTGACCCGGTTGCTATATGTCCCACATGTCGGCGACAGGAAGTACATAATTCATGAAAGGGAGCGTCGACGGAGGAGTATACTACATAATTCATGAAAGGGAGCGACTTAGTTTTGGAAAAAAAATATGTTTTTACGGAGTACGTACCCACTACGGTTTATAGGGCTCATCTAAAAAACATTCGTTTTTCCGTTTGATAAGTCTCAATTCTACTATACTAGTAGTAGTACCATTACATGTTGGATTTCGAGGTGCGTTAGATCACCCGACGCAGTCAAGAGGAAACTAACCAATGCATGTACAAGTTCATGGAAATTTAGTGGTCATTCATGCATTCGTTCTAATTAATGCCTCGGTAAACATAACTTCTTGAGAAAAACGAGCGTACTAATTACTTGTGCAAACTACGAAATTAATTCGACCACTCACCGTCTACCTTGGTTGGAGAGATTTTGAAATTGAGCCATAAACTGAAAAGGAGGGAGTAGTAACTTTTGTCTCGATTACTATTTGTGGCCTTGTATAGATGCAAAATGTATTTTTTTATAGTGGCCTTGTATAAGTAAATGGAGGGAGTACTAACCAAAGTACGTAGTAGGGACGAGGAGTAAACGGAGGGAGTAGTAAAATTTTCTCCTCGTGCTGCGAGCCACCGCGCGCGTGGGCGAGGGAGCAGGCGTAAAGGCGTACAGTAGTAGTAGTACTACTACTCGTAAGCAAGCTTCACCTCATCCTGCGAGCCACCGCGCCCGTGGGCGGGGGAGACGGCGTACTAAGCAAGCTTCTCCTCGTTCTGCGAGTTGACGGGACACATCAAAAGTACTCCAGTGTATAGAGCCTTGCCTCTAAGGTAGGCCCCACATGGTTTGCCTCTTTTTTTTAATTTAACATAACGCGTCAAGTCGCAATTTGTTTGTTCACCCGTGTTAGACGATCCTCCCTCCACCAAGTGGACAACCAGTACACGTGCCAAATTACCACGTGGGCTGCCTTTTTCGTACAGAAATGAGCTCCACAGTGTACCCGCGCGGGTGTGATTGGGAAAGAGATGGGAGTATGTGCGCCGTGCGTGCACCTCTTCTCTTCGTGCACGTCCCCCACCTACGTGGGTGTGTGTGAGAGAGATACAAACCTAGACATAATGCGCCGTCCATCCCCATGCCTCCGCCCAGTCCGACCACCAGTCACCACCACACCCCACTCCTCCTCACCTTATCTCTCATCTTTCTCCCTCCATTTTTATATACAAGGGGCCACTATCAAAATTACAATTTGCAGATATACAAGGCCACTAACACTAATCGATGCAATATTAATGGTGTTTGCCTCGTGGTACTAGCAAAGCAGGACATTAATTATCCCTTGGATGCATGCGGGAGTTTTGTAACACCCACGATGCGGCTATATCTCCCACGTGTCGAGGCACGACTTAGAGGCATAACCACATTGTAGGTATTGTCGCAAGAAGGGTCATCTTCACACAATCCCATGTAATGAACAAGAATGGGATAACGAGAGTTGGCTTACAATCGCCACTTCACACAATGCATAAATTAATTCATACAACATCCAAAATCCACACATAGACCGACTACGGTCAAATCCAAATGAAAATAAGATAACCCCAAATGCTAGATCCCCGCTCGTCCCAACTGGGCTCCACTACTGATCATCAGGAAAAGAAACATAGTAACAACCACGTTCCTCGTCGAACTCCCACTTGAGCTCGGTTGCGTCATCTGCACTGGCATCGACAGCACCTGCAACTGTTTTGGTAGAATCTGTGAGTCACGAGGACTCAGCAATCTCACACCCGCGAGATCAAGACTATTTAAGCTTATAGGAAAGGATGGTGTAATGAGGTGGAGCTGCAGCAAGCACTAAGCATATATGGTGGCTAACATACGCAAATGAGAGCGAGAAGAGAAGCAACGTAACGGTCGCGAAGCTAGAAATGATCAAGAAGTGATCCTGAAACTACTTACGTTCATGCATAACTCAAACCGTGTTCACTTCCCGGACTCCGCCGAAAAGAGACCATCACGGACACACACACGGTTGATGTATTTTAATTAAGTCAAGTGTCAAGTTCTCTACAACCGGACATTAACAAATTCCCATCTGCCTCATAACCGCGGGCACGGCTTTCGAAAGATAATACCCTGCAGGGGTGTCCCAACTTAGCCCATTATAAGCTCTCACGGTCAACGAAGGATAAACCTTCTCCCAGGAAGACCCGATCAGTCTCGGAATCCCGGTTTACAAGACATTTCGACAATGGTAAAACAAGACCAGCAAAGCCGCCCGATGCGCTGACAAATCCCGATAGGAGCTGCACATATCTCATTCTCAGGGCAACACCGGATGAGACTAGCTACGAGTAAAACCAGCCCTGAAGTTTCCCCAAGGTGGCCCCGCAGGCAGCTCGGTTCGGACCAACACTCGAAGGAGCATTGGCCCGTGGGGGTCTAAAATAAAGATGACCCTCGGGCTCGCGAAAACCCAAGGGAAAAGGGTTTAGGTGGCAAATGGTAAAACCAAGGTTGGGCCTTGCTGGAGGAGTTTTATTCAAGGCGAACTGTCAAGGGGGTCCCATAAATCACCCAACCGCGTAAGGAACGCAAACTCAAGGAACATAATACCGGTATGACGGAAACTAGGGCGGCAAGAGTGGAACAAAACACCAGGCATAAGGCCGAGCCTTCCATCCTTTACCAAATATATAGATGCATTAATTAAATAAGAGATATTGTGATATTATAAAATATCCATGTTCCAACATGGAACCAACTCCAACTTCACCTGCAACTAGCAACGCTATAAGAAGGGCTGAGCAAAAGCGGTAACTTAGCCAAACAACGGTTTGCTAGGAAACGATGGTTAGAGGCTTGACATGGCAATATGGGAGGCATGATATATCAAGTGGTAGGTAACGCAGCATGGCAATAGAACGAACAACTAGCAAAGCAAACATAGAAGTGATTTCGAGGGTATGGTCATCTTGCCTGCAAGGTTCTCCGAGTTGTCGAAAGCTTGATCCTCGTAAGCGTACTCAACAGGTTCCTCGTTCACGAACTTGTCTCCCGGCTCTACCCACAGCAAGAACACAAGCAATGGAACCACAATCAATCACGGGAAATGCACAAGCAACATGATGCAATACATGCATGATATGCAAGATATGATATGCGATAAGTATGCGTGCTCCGGAAGAAAAAGGATGAACAAGACAGTAACTTGGCAAACCAAGTATGCCACTGGAAAGAAGAGATGATTTCGGTCGAAATCGATATAAAGATCACCGGAAACGGATGCACGGTTTGCAAATGGCAAGCAAAATAAGAATGACACGATTCTGTGATTAACAGCATGATAGCACTTAGAATGCAACAAGTAACTATTCTACAGCACTCAAACATAGCAACAAAGCATATGGCAGTGATCTACAGGAGATGCTTGACAAAAGATGAACACTGAGCTACGGCTAGATCACACTATAACAGGTTCAAACAAGCATGGCAAAAATGCAAAAGATATCAGTTTAACAGACTTAGAGAAAATACTGGACATGGCTGAAACAGCATCAGGTAGCAATGTTCAGAGCAAGCAAAACACATGCTACAGGAACTTAACATAGCAAAACAAGGCATGGCATGAATCTACTAAATTCATAGAACAAAAGTCCCTTACTGACCATAAGCCAAAAAGGACCAGAAGATATGATTGCACCCATGTAAACATAGCAAGTTTCGTTAACAGGTTTCAGACTTGGCAGAAAACAGAGCATGACATTAACAGCATTATGAAGGCTTCTTTGTGAGCTTGATTCACTCATCACAAGCATACCTACAGCAAGATAGCATGTTTATGAAGCTAACCATGGCAAGAGCAAGTTCATAGCATGTATGGATCAACTATAACAACCTTGGCAAAATTGAATATCATATTAACAATCTGCCAGGAATATTTTATAGCAAAAGTAGAGCAAGATTGAGACCTGATAGATCACAACTATATCTACAAAACATCCTTACTGAACATGCCCAAAAGAAGCATGGATCTCACTGTAGACACATGGATACATGGCAACAAAATAACAACAGGTAAAAGACTTGGCAAAATCCTAAGTCCATGGAAACAGAAACATCACGAAGCCTAGTTTGCATGCTTGTGCTAGTCACCACATAGATCACAAAAATACATGGCATACACCACTGTAAAGATGGCATGACATAGATCAAAACACCTGTAGAGCTCATGCTCATAAGATGCACACCTCAATTGCAACAAAAATAACAAATCACCAAGTTCTGATAAGTAACAACAGTAAACATCATATAGCACTCTTGCACCAGAGATTTGGGCATCAAAATGGACTCAAACAAGCATGGCACAATGAAACAAAATGAAGAGCATCTCGAGGCGAACATTTCTATATATCATGCGCGCAAAACGGAGCAGTATGCGATGAGATATGATACAATGAACAGGAGCACATAATGTGAAAAGCTTCAGGACTTGGAGGAAAAATCGGGTCAACCTTATCCCGATCCAGATCTGGCGCGCTCTACGAGAATCGCCGGAGTTGGCCGGGGTTGGAGAGGAGGCCGGAGGAGGCGCGGGGAAGAGGGAGCGGGACGGCGCCGGTGGGAGACGACGGCGGCGGGG
>NC_057799.1:207829985-207832961 GCF_018294505.1 Triticum aestivum
TGCCACGTGTCGCGCCCCGATTGGTCAAGCGCGGCGGTGGGATTCGTCCGGCGCCGGGCGGACGTGTCCGGCGCGCGGAGGAAGCGGGGCTAGGGTTTGTCTGCGATTTGGAATGGGGAGGCACACATATATATAGGTAGAGGGAGCTAGGAGAGTCCAAATGAGGCACGGTTTTCTCCCACACGATCGTGACCGAACGACCGAGAGCATGGAAGTGACTTAGAGGGGTTATTGGGCTGTTTGGAGGTTTTTTTGCTGCAACACACAAAAGGACTTTGCGGTTACCCAGTTAACCGTTGGAGCATCAAACGACCTCCAAAAGGAACGAAACTTGACAGGTGGTCTACCGGTGGTATACCAAGGCCACTTGGCAAGACTCGGTCCATTCTAAGAACATTTAACACCCGCTCACGAAAAGAAAACAAGAGGGATGCGCCGGTGCATGTGGGAGTGCCGGATTGCAAAACAGACAACGGGGAAAATGCTCGGACGCATGGGACGAACACGTATGCAAATGAGATGCGCATGATGACATGATATGAGATGCATGACATGAACAAAATGCAAAACGAAAAGCAAAACCCAACCTTGGAGGGAAATCATAACACATAGCCGAAAATGGCAAGAGTTGGAGTTACAAATATGGAAAGTTACATCCGGGGTGTTACAAGTTTGTAAAAAAAATGCATCTTGATGTTCCGTGCAATGCACGGGCATCTTGCTAGTCCATGAAAACAACACATGGCAAAATTCCACGGCGAACGAGGGATTTCAATCTGTTGGGAGGGGCTGTTTGGATCTTGCCCAGGGTAGCCAAAATATTGGCGACCCTTTTGTCCACCGGTGCCTTTGCCACCGATGAACGAGGAATGGCTCGGGTGCTCATGCTGTCATGCATCCTCCAGCGCGCATGTTGGAGACGAGCTCGCACGAGCTGTATTTTTTTGTCCCACAACGCCGCCCAAGCCGCCCGCAGACCGACTGGCGACCCGCAAATTACGCCATCCAACCGTAGCCGCACACATTATGGCAGTAACTCAACCAACCGGACGAAATTCATGCAAACACATAGACAAACTGATATTTCATATAAACATCGACGGAAATCATATAAAATACCGGATTTTCATACAAAATGACGGATTTCATTACATTCAAATGAACTACACGGTGCTAGTTCTGGACAGCACAGGTATATAATACCTGGCCTAAATGGTCGCCCGCCGATCGATTTGTGTTCCTCATGTCCGGCAGCACGATCACCGGACTGCTGGGAGCCCCGGAGGTATATGCTTCAGCGCAAAGGACGGCTCGCTTCCCCACTGCCCAACTAATATCATCGACTGGTGCCGAAGATGATGGTGGCCGGCACCGGTTCGAGTTCATCACCGGCCACTACTTCGCCATGGCCCGCACCGGCTCGAGTTCATCCTAACATTCCCCTCTTCCGTGGAGCCCATGCGGGGTCGACGAAGGTCCTCGCAACAAAAGGATCCGGCAAGACACCTACTGTGTACGCCGGCGTCGCCTCCGCGGTGGCCTTCATGGGACCCAAGCGGCGGCGGCCTCCCATGTTCTACTTCTCCTCGATGATGGCGGCGGGCGCGGAGGCGCAGGCCACCGACTCGTCGCTCTCCGCGCACCCAGCTTCTATCGCTGCTTGCATGGCGCGGCCACCGGCATGGGAGTCTCGGCCACAGAAACGGGAGACACGGTACGAGGCGGCGGCGTGGACGGCAGCAACGACGCCCGTGCGCTGCTCCTCGTCGAGCTGGCCTGGAGCAGCGAGTTGCTGAACCGCGCGCCGGCTTGGGGCGGCAATTAGCTCCGTCGGGCGAGGGGACCGAGGTGGATCAGTGAGCTGCATAGCTCGTATCCAGCGGGCTACCCAGCTGGCTTGGATGCGGAATAACTAATCTTCGTAAGCCATTGTAAGAGTGGACAAAATGGTGGAGGAGATAGGGGAGCGGCGGAGGTGTGCGATTCTTGGCCGACGTTTGGCCTCGCTTAAATAGGAGATTAAGTAGACGGCGGACGGGAGGAGCTCCGCCAGCGTTGCGTTTAATGCCGGCCCGGTCATGAACGGACGTGTGTCCAGAGTGGGTTTCTCGGCTTCCACATGGGCGGGTTTCATGGAGGCGTTTGAATGCGGCACGGAGGCGTGTTCAGCCAGGCGTGCCGCGAGTGGCGCCCTCGACTCTGACCTAGGACACCGCGCCGTTCTTCCACTGATGTGTGGGCTCTTTGGGTGCATGGCCTGTATGTTAGTGACCCAACGCACGCAGCGCACAACAGAGGAACCTTTGGTGGGCCAGGGCGGTCAGAAGCGGGCATTTCATAAACCGATGATTGTTCATTGAGTGTGACGTCATCTTTTTCATGTAGATAAGCCTACTATGTTGATAGCCCGTTCGATACGTTGTGATTCATAAAGACCGCTGCAAACATCAATGTTCTGCTTATCACAGATAAGATTGATTAATACCCATAACAATCCATGTCCTTAACAAAGGGTGCATGCACGTATAGGTTGAGCGTGTGTCTTGCGTCGTGTGCTGTGTGCATGCAGGCGTGCGAGTGTTGCGTGCGTGCAAGGGTACGTTTCAGTGTTGCATGCATGGGTGCGTACGTGCGTGTGTTCGTGAGTGCATGTGTATGTGTCAGTGTTGCACGCCAGCATGCGTGCGTGTGTACGTGTCAGTGTTGCACGCCTACATGCGTGCGTGTCTTGCGTGCTTGCATGTGTACGTGCGGGGTGAGGCTACACGTCAGTCGACTGACTTTTTCATCTCTGGTCATTAGATTTTCCAGCCGTTGGATACGAAATCAAGGGCCTCCAGTTTATCATCAAACTCCACCCCCCCTGAGCCGCCAGCCACCACCGGCCGAACCGCCAGCCCCCGCCGCCCGCGGCCGGCCCGCCCTCCCCAGAACCACTCCCCACTGCCAGTCCGCCGCCACACCGGCCATCCCTCT
>NC_057799.1:207833105-207834546 GCF_018294505.1 Triticum aestivum
GAGCTTTTTCTCCAGGGATCCCCACCCCACCGCCCAATGAACGCCCCCAACCGCGGTGACTGCCAACCAGAGGTCTCACGACTTCGAATACCCACCGACCACTAATTTATTACCATTTCTGTCCTTCATATACGCGCTGACGGGTGAGCCCTATGGTAATGTGCGCTGCTGAATGTGGACCGTTTGACTGGTCAATTGATCGTGTTATCAACAAATTACGGAGCTGTATGGTGAGCCAGTGACCGTATGATCACCCTAAAATGTACTCCTATTTTATTAACACAGTACAGACTCAAACTACCATTTCTTTCTTTCATATACGGGCTGACAGGTGGGCCCCACGGTTACGCGCCCCGATGGTGCAACACTAGTTGCGCCGCGTGGAATGTTTGACTGGTCAATTGATTGTGTCATCAACAAAATACGGAGTTGTATGGGTGAGCCAGTGACCGTATAATCATGATATGTATTTGTTTAACACGGTACAGACGCAAGGGCTCATATATACGCGCAAGCACTCACCGCTATAAGCGCACACACGCGAACCCTACCCCTATGAGCACCTTCGAGAGAGTGGGCCAGCATATATGATCTTGAGATTTTACGAAGTCACCATAGGTGCCTCGTAGTCGAGTGGAACGTCTCCTCCCACTGAACGTACATCGCCGGAAAATACTAAAATTAACACAAGATAAATGCGAGCACCGGGACTTTAACCTTGGTGGGCTCGAGAAACCACTGTCCTCTAACCATCCAACCACATGTTGGTTAGCACGACAAAATGTATGTGGTGACCGTGACGAGCTTATTCTGAAGTCCAGTGACCATATCGTGCTTTCACTTCAAATACAATGACCGTAAGTGTCGTCAACAAAATACAGAGCACACATCAAATGCAAAGTCCGTCAGTGTCATCAACAAAATACGGAGACGTATCGTGAGCTAGATACCGTTGTACTATTGTATATGCTTGTTTTCTTAGTGGCCGATTGCGTGTGTGGTGTGGTGGGCACATCATTTCTAGTTGTGGTGGGTCAACATGAAGACTCATGGGTCGGTTCCATCCTGCACCACATATAGGTTGGACCGAGACGTGTTATACGAAGACCCATGTGGAGGACTCGGCGTACAACACGAATCTACCAGAGTCGCGGAGGACTCTATCCCCACTGGTGATAAGCCGACTATATATGATTTGTAACCCTAGGCCCTTAGTATGTTATACAAGCTTGGGGGCTAGTTCGTCGATAGTATACACACACGCACAATGCCTGGTATTCACGTGTACTTTGTACACACCCCTATCACTAATATACAGTACCAGGAGTAGGCTCTTTCTTCAACTGCAAGGGTCCGATCCGAACTAGGGTAAAACTTTGCCTCGTATTACCATCCAGCCTAACAGCCAGGGGTATCCTACCGAATGATATGATGAAATCAT
>NC_057799.1:207834556-207988100 GCF_018294505.1 Triticum aestivum
ATAGTATACACACACGCACAATGCCTGGTATTCACGTGTACTTTGTACACACCCCTATCACTAATATACAGTACCAGGAGTAGGCTCTTTCTTCAACTGCAAGGGTCCGATCCGAACTAGGGTAAAACTTTGCCTCGTATTACCATCCAGCCTAACAGCCAGGGGTATCCTACCGAATGATATGATGAAATAATATCTGCCAACTACTAAGAGAGAGGTGTGTCGGGGGGGGGGGGGCAATGTGTGCGAGAGAGGCCTAAAGATAATGTGCGTGCGGGAGACACGTAGGCACATATATGTGTGTATAGAGGGCTAGTAGAGACCGTGCATGTGTATATATGCATGTGAGAGAAATAGTGTTTTCCAACTGAGATTAGTGAAAAGAGTGGTACATAGTAGTCAGAAAGAGAGAGAGAGAGAAACAGAGAGAGCATGTGCGTGAGACAACCCGACACCCTGAGAGAGATTGTGAGCATGTGTGAAAGAGAAATGCCGATGCATATAAAGTGTGTGCCCTTATGCGTTAGATAGAGAGATATATAATGCGTTTGTGAGAACGGGGCGAGGCATAGTGCATCTACGTGTAAAAGGCGGTTATAAGCATTAAATTAAAATATAAATGGCATTATTATTTTTGGATGAGATCATGAATTTTGCAAATTGCGTATGGATGAAAATCGGTCTATCAGACACCCATACTCTATTGAATTCTAGCATGTGCATGTGTTTATTTCATATTATCGATCCATAGAGTGAGAGCGGTTTGAAATACAGGCAATGGATGCTTTTGCAATTCATATATAAACATTAATTAGTGCACTCCATGTTGTTAGTGTGAAGCACTTTATACATTTGTCACTTGCATGGATACATTCCAAATTGCTAGCTACGAAATAGAATACATGTCGAATTCAACATAAAGGGGGTTTCGAATATTCGAATTCATAGGAAGTGCATTCATCTATTTGAACCCGAGATAATGGCATTTGTAAATCAGATGTAAAAGGGGGCATCAATCTTTGTTGTATGTTTGAACATGCTATATATATTCATACACATATCTAAAAAATTTTTGCAACCAAGGAGATTATATCTGGAACCATGCATGAACTGAGGTAAGTTGCATATTTTTTAATATATACTCGTGTACAATGTATATTCAAATGTACCCCCTCCATTCCAAAATAATTGTAGCTTTAGGATTTTCAAGAGTAAAGATTTGTGAAGTTTGACAAATCCTGAAAGTTCAATTCAAGAGAACCGAAAACGTTAATGCTTCTGCTCCCAAATATTGAACGAAGCGCCAAATAGGCCTCTGGTCACCCGAAACCGCGCGAGACTAATGTTTTGGTGGTAGGAAATTACTGTCCTGACTCTGGCCCGTGTAGCCTATCGGCCCGATGTCCAAAGGTCTAAACCGGGGTAGGTTTGTAACTTCACCAAGACGCCAGTCTCAACCGCCTCCGAGAAGCATTCATACGCCGTGGGCGCCTACCCATGCGCTCGGCCGAAATCTATCCCGCCCACATTTGGGACACCTGACATGACTGTCCTACCCCCAACCCGCAATATGTCCGAAATTTTAGATGGGGGCAAAGTTTGTAACTTTCCCCAAATTTCAAACAAGCGCGTCTCAAACTGAAACATTGTTCCCCCTTAGTTCCCCGCCTCCCTCCGTTTCCCCATTCATACTCCTTGGGCGCGAAAACGCCCTCTCCACCAGCCGCGAAACCCCAGCCTCCTCCGTCCTCCACCCCATAGCGGCCAATCCACCGCCGCCCTCCTCCATCACGCCGGAGCCGGTACCCCGACGTCGTCGTCCAACGCAACCGCAACCGCAACGCCCCCAAGGACTTAGCAGCTGAAGCCGAGGCAGAGCTGCCTCCATGACGCCGAGGCCAATGTGCGCCGTACCAGAACCACTCCGACCACGCCATCCTGCGCCTCACTGCTGCGGCTCCACTGTCGCAACTGTCCACCGCACCGGAGCTGTTCCTGCTACGCCGTCGTTCGCCGCCTCGGATCTGCTTCCCCGCCGCCGACAGACGGCCACTGCACCACACTCAACAACTTGGCCATGGGTTTGTCCAAGGCTGCACCGTCCTCCACAACTTCTGGTTTCCGGCGAACAACAAGAAGATCGTCGGAAAAACAAAAGGAGGACACAGCACTGCCAGCAGAAAGAGGTACTCCTCTTCCCTTATTCGTGCAAATCTTACGTCTCCGCTCACACCGTATTCATCCCATGAAAGAAACTAGTTGAGCGCTTCTTACTGCATCTTCTTCGTGATACTAAATGCACAAGGTTTCCTCCCTTTTACTATTTCACCTTTGCTAGAGGTCAGTAGCCCGCCTGGATTTCAATTCAGGGTCAGTCGAACCGCAATTAAAAGAAGCAGCACCAGCTTAGGCACGCGGAGCACCTAGTCCTCCTGTTCCCTGGGGAAGCGGCGCATCGGTGTCTATCATAGGGGTGTGGGGCGCAGGAGCCGCTTGCGCCCGATCTGGAAGTCGGCGGGGCTTGAATGGATGGCTGGGGGGGGCGGTGCCAAGCACGGCGGTGCGGTGAGGTCGAGGGGAGGGCGCAGGCAGGGGAGGAATACTGGGCCGGTGGTCGCTGGCGTTTCGAGGAAGATCGTCAACACTGACTGGCTGGAGGTAGATGAAGGCGATCTGCCCGTTCTTTGTACATCGGACGGTGCAGAAAAAATGGACTGACCTATTTTCTTTCAGTCAACTGTTATTTTCATAGAATCCTGTAGTAATTTAGTGTGCCATGCATGTTGTAGAGCTATCATATGTCTCCCGTCATTTATTTCTCACCGACCTGCTATCTGCTACCTTTACACTGTACTAATTGTGCACACACTTTACCCATACTCACACTATTGTTTTTTATGCATGGGTATTTCAGACTCTGACGCAGTGTTGATGAATGCAGAAAAGAAAAGACAGAAGTCGCTCCAGTGTAATTCGAAGATAAGCACTAAGCGTTTCAGCGCTCTAATGGGTGCAGTGTCAGCAGTTGGAGACAGTAAATGTAGCTCTGCAGTTGATGATCTCAATTGCCACACACAACCATCCCAGGTGCTTGCTTCAACTTCGCGCTGTCAAATGTGGTTGCATGTTGCATATGGTGTCTAGCTTGTATTGCTTCCAATCTAGTTAAATTGCATCTGCTTACTTTACACATTATACGTTTGATAATGACATGCCTTCCTGTTTTTGATACATACTACATATGTCTATTAACCATGTTCGTACATCAAACTAATGCTCTTTTGTATCCCTCGTCAATCACTTATGATGAGACAGTCACCCGAGTGGGTTACTGTGAGACGCCCTACTCGTTTAAAGAGTGCAGTGTCATCCTCCCCACATGATTCTCAAGAAACAGCAAGGCTAAATGAAGATAGTCAACATAGCTCTCTAGTTGATCACCGCAATTCCCCCAGACCACCATCGCAGGTGCTTGCTCTTACTTGGCAGTGTGATATGTGGTTGCATGTTGCATATGGTGTCTACCTTGTAATGCTTCTAATTAGGGTAAATTGCATCTCCTTAGTTAACACATTATACCTGTGAATATGACATGCCTTCCTGTTTTTGGTACATACTACGTCTTTCTATTAACCATGTTCTTACATCAAACTACTTTTCTTGTGTATCCCTCATCAATGCTCCTAATTTGTTAAATTGCATCTCCTTAGCTTACACATTATACATGTGAATATGACACGCCTTCCTATTTTTGGTACATACTACATCTGCCTATCACACCATGTTCTTACATCAAACTACTGTTCTTGTGTATCCTGCGTCTATCGCTTATGATGAGACAGTCACGCGCGTGGGTTAATATGAGACGCAATACTCTTATAAAGAATGCAATTTCATCCTCTCCACATGATTCTCAAGAAACAGCAAGCCTAAATGAAGATATTGAACGTAGCTCTGTACCTGAAGACCACACTTACCCTACACCACCATCACAGGTGCTTGCTCTAACTTCACAGTGTGATATGTGGTTGCATGTTGCATATGGTGTCTAGCTTGTAATGCTTCTAATTAGGGTAAATTGCATCTACTTAGTTTACACACTATACCTGTGAATATGACATGCCTTCCTATTTTTGGTACACACTACATCTATGTGTTAACCTTGTTCTTACATGAAACTACCTCTCTTCTGTATCCTGCATCAATCACTTACGATGAGTCACCTTTATTCGTTGCATATTGCATATTATTTCTAGCCTGTTGCCATGTATTGCATATAATTTGGTCAAATACATTTGTTAGGGCACCCTTTTAATTTGGCAGAGTGATATTGGTTTCATCTTTCATATGGTTTCTAGCTTGCATCAATTCTAACAAGTTCAAGCACCTTGTGCTTAGTTTACACTTTATATATCATACATGTCAATATGTCACGCTGTCCTGTTTTTCATACATATTCCATCCTCCTATCATGCGGCTGCCTTACATGAAAGTAGTGTTCATCAGTATCATGCATCAATGAGTTCTGAAGAGCAAATTTTATTCCTTTTTCTTGTGGGTTTGACTTGACAAGGAAAAATCAAGAAAGAGGAAGGAAAAGAGTAAGGAAGGCGATGATGGTGGTCCTCTGCAGCAACGTAAACGGAGCATCTGTACCGATTCTCCTTGTACTGATAGTGCATTACAAGGTCCAAGTCTCCGCTCCCCTACTCCACCATCCAAGGTGCTTGCTCTAACTTGGCAGTGTGATATCTGGTTGCATCTTGCATATGGTGTCTAGCTCGTATTTCTCCTAATTAGTGTAAACTGCATCTGCTTAGCTTACACATGATACATGTGAATATGACATGCTTTCCTGTTTTTGGTACATACTATATCTGTCTATCACACCATGTTCTTACATGAAACTACTCTTCTTGTGTATCCTGCGTCAGTCACTTATGATGGGACACCTTTAAGTTGGCAGTGTGATATTGGTTTGCGTCTTGAATATGATTTCTAGCATGTATTGCTTCTAGTTTGATGAATGCCACCTATGACGAGACAATTTTAACTTGGCAGAGTGATATTGATTGCACCTTCCATATGGTGTCTTGCAGTGTTTCTAATTTGTTGAAGTGCCTTCTGCTTAGTTACCACATCATAGGTGTGAATATGTCAAGCCGTCCATTTTTCGTACATATTCCATCCTCGTATCATGACTTTGCCTTTCATCAGAGTAGTGTTCGTCAGTATCATGCATGAATGAGTTCTGAAGAGCGAATGATATTCCTTTTTGTTGTCGGTATGACCTCACAATGCAAAATCAATAAAGCTGAAGGAAATTGGCAAGGCATTGGATGATGGTGGTCCTTCCGAGCAACTGAAACAAAGGTTCTCTATAGATTCTACTCCGCCATCCTCCCAACAAGATTCGCAAGACAACGCAAGGCTAGACAGTCAACGTAGCTGTGTAGATGATGAGCACATCTCCCCTACTCCACCATCACAGGTGCTTGCTCTAACTTGGCACTATTATATGTGGTTGCATGTTGCGTATGATGTCTAGCTTGTATTGCTTCTAACTTTGTTGAATTGCATCTGCTTACCTTACACATAATGCCTGTGAATATGACATGTGTTCCTGTTTCTACATCAGACTACTATTCTGGCATATCCCGCATCAGTCACTTATGATAAGACACCTTTAAGTCGCCACTGTGATATTGGTTGTGTCTTGCATATGATTTCTAGCATGTACTACTTCTAATTTGTTGAAACGCCATACAGTTTGAACTTGGCAGAGTGATATTGGTTGCATCTTTCATATGGTGTCTAGCTTGCAGTGCTTCTAATTTGTTGAAATGCCTTCTGCTTAGTTACCACATCATAGGTGTGAATATGTCACACCATCCTGTTTTTCATACATATTCCATCCTCGCCTCATGTGTTTGCCTTTCATCCGAGTAGTGTTCGTCAGTATCATGCATGAATGAGTTCTGAAGAGCGAATTTTATTCCTTTTTCTTATCGGTTTGACTTCACAATGCAAAATCATTACAGCTGAAGGAAATTAGTCCGACAGTGGATGATGGTGGTCCTTCGGAGCAACTCAAACAGGGGGTCTCTACAGATTCTACTCCGCCATCCTCCCAACAAGATCCGCAAGACAACACAAGGCTGGACAGTCAACGTAGCTGTGTAGATGATGAGCACATCTCCCCTACTCCACCATCACAGGTGCTTGCTCTAACTTGACACTATTATATGTGGTTGCATGTTGCGTATGATGTCTAGCTTGTATTGCTTCTAACTTGAATTGCATCTGCTTACTTTACACATAATGCCTGTGAATATGACACGTGTTCCTGTTTCTAGAACATACGTGTACATGATGAGCACATCTCCCCTACTCCACCATCACAGGTGCTTGCTCTTACTTGGAACTGTTATACGTGGTTGCGTTTTCCGTATGATGTCTAGTTTGTATTGCTTCTGATTATGTTGAATTGCATCTGCGTAGCTTACAACTTATACCTGCAACGATCACTTACCCATAAGACACATTTAACTTGGGACTGTGATGTAGGTTGCATCTTGCATTGTCTTCTAGCTTGTACTGCTTCTAATTTCTTGAAATGGCACTTACGACGAGACACTTTTTACCTGATAGAGTGATATTGGTTGCATGTTCATATGGTGCCTAGCTTTCATTTCTTCTAATTTTGTTGAAATGCCTTCCGCTTACTGTTTTTTCATACATATTCCATCCTCCTATCGTACGTGTGAATATGAAACGCTGTCTTTTTTTGTATATATTCCATCCTCCTATCCTACGCTTGCCTTACATCAAAGTAGTGTTCGTCTGTATCATGCATCAACCAGTTATGCAGAGCTAATTTTATTCATCTTCTTGTGGTTTTGACTTCATAAGGCAATATCAGAAAATAGGAAGGAAAAGAGTAAGTTAGGGGATGTTGGTGGTCCTCCGGACCGACGCAAACAGAGACTCTCTAGATTTGCCACTGCTACTGCTAATGAAGTTGAAGTCCAAAGTCTACATGATGAGTTCATCTCCCATACTCCACCATCGCAGGTGCTTGCTCTAAGTTGACAGTGTGATAATTGGTTTCATGTTGCATATGTTGTCTAGCCTGTATTTCTTCTATTTTGATTAAGTTGCACGTGCTGAGTTCATACGTTATACATGTGCATATGACATGGCTTTCTGTGTCTAGAATACACTACATCTATTTATCATACCATGTTCTTACATCAAAGTACTGCTGTTGTGTATCCCGCATCAGTCACTCATGATTGGATGCTTTTAACATGGCAGTTTGATAGTGGTTGCATCTTGCATTGATTTCTACGTTGTACTGCTTCTAATTTTTCGAATTGCCACTTATGACAAGACACTTTTAACTTGGCAGAGTAATATTGGTTGCATCTTTCATATGGTGTCTAGCTTGCATTACTTCTATTTTCTTGAAAATCCTTCTGCTTAGTTTGCACATCGTAGCTGTGAATATGTCATGCCGTCCTGTTTTTCTTACATATTCCATCCTCATACGGTTGTCTTACATCAAAGTATTGCTTGTCTGTATCATGCATCAATGAGTTCTGAAGAGTGATTTTATTCTTTTGTGTTGTGGGTACAGCTTGACATGGCAAAGTCAAAAAAGAGCAAGGAAAATAATATAGTAGGGAGTGCTGTTACTCGTCGGGTGAAACGGAAAAGGTTCTGCCATCGAGATTCTGCTGGTACTTATAGTGCAGTAGAAGGTCCAAGTCCACCGGCTAAATCTACAAACACAGTGTCACCTGCTCCACCAGCTGCAGCATCCGCTTCAACTGTACCAACATCTCAACCAGTTACTCGTTCGTTTGCTCCAGAACTGGCCAGTTCCCAAGCTGCCTTCACACCTAACACTACTTCCGAAGCACTGCTGACACAACAGGACTTGGCAAGATCAGATGAACCTAATGAGCATCAACACCAAGATGGTACCTGACTGAGTCAAGTTGCAGTTGCATGCTCCTTTATATGTACTCTCACAGTTTGATGTACACTAACACTTTCCATATTCGTTGTTGAACTAGCACCACGGCGCAAGCGGAAACAGACATCAGGGATAATGCTTGACAGATTAACAAAATCTAAAGGAGGAAGAATGGAGATCCATTTTGAGGCAGGTTTAAAAAGGCCACGTGATGCTACAGAGTCAGCCAAGTTAGTATCAGAGGCAGCCGTTGCCGTTAGGTGTCATGCACGTATCCTCCCAACGTGGATCTAGTACAGGAATGAGAAAGACAATACCCAGTTTAACACCTTCCTTGACCATTTATCCATAAGTAATGTTATTCATCGCAATTAGTAATATTGTCTTGCTCTGTCCCATACTTTCTAGCTTCCTCCTAATAAGACTCACATTCTTTTTTCAACAGATGAGGTTCAAGTTGGATCCGAAAGATGATGCAACTAAACAAGCATGCACTCATGTTTTTCAGTCTGCTCTGCGACAGTATCTGTACCACCTTAGAAAATCTCACTTTGAAGGCAACGCTAACAATGAAATCGCCCAAACATCTCCAGTGGAATATATTACAGATGAAGACTGGACAACCCTCGTTAAACACTGGTCTGATCCAAAGTATCAGGTAGGCTATATGTATTTGATCAGACCACATATTGAACTTGTATTTATGTATGTGCCTTACAAGTGTATCTTCTTCTAGGCTAACTGTTTGAAGAACAAAACCAACCGTTCTAAAGTGAAATTCCAACAGACAACAGGATCTCGTAGCTATATTGCACACTGCGAGGCTCTTGTAAATAGCTGCTACTTCCTTCTTTTTTGTGTGCCATATTATCGTATCTATATTGACTTGTTCCAAATACAGAGGAAAGCCCGCGCGGACCAAAAAGAACCTGAACCGAATGCAGTGCAAATCTTCAAGGATTTCCACACCAGCAAGATGAAGGGCATGAGCACACCAGTTCAAGCCGCTGTTGTAAGTCCTTACTCCTCCTGCCTTGAACTGATTGGTACTGTGATGTGTTCATTTAACTACTTGGTTTGCAGCCAATGTCAGTTACTCTGTTCACTTTTATTCACAGTTGTCTTAACGTATCATTTCACCTTACATGGTTTAAAAGAGATGAATGATATTCTTTTGGTCTTGATCTGTAATCTAGTTGTTATGTTCACGTGCGCACACAATGATAAAATAGCCTATTTGTTTTATATCTGTTTGCCCATGATATGAATGATGTCATACTATGTTCATCCTACTTTAAACAATGTCTCTTTATCCTTAGATGTCAACGAATGTGAGGAAATAGACAATACAGTAGGCATGCTACATGGACATATGTTCCGAAAGTGATTTTATTATGTAGTTGGCACTACAATACATGCTAATGTATTACAGTAGTTCACCAAAATAAGTTATGTATAAACGTTTAACCTACTTTGTTTGTTTTTTTCTCATTAGTAACTTATCTGGTACACTAATCTACAAGTTCAAACTTTCAGGAAGCTATGGAACAAATGATTGAACAGCCACAACCACCTGAAGGTGACGAGGCTACTACAGGCACATTGTCACCTCTTGCTGCAGTCCGTCAGTATCTCTCCACTAACAGTGCAAAAAGCACCTTCCTGCGTAATTCTGGGTTGGTTGTCAAGGTAACCTCGTCCAAATCGCCTACTGAACAAAATCTTCCTGCTAGACAGAGTGATATATCTGTGCTCCAGACACAAGCCCAATCCCTAATGGACGTTGTTTCGGAAACAATAATAGTGGTTGAGAAATGTCGTCAAGATATGAATGGTTTTGAAACCAGACTATCAGACATTCGCTTCGTTGTTCAAGAGCAATGGCGGAAAAAGGTGGAGATCGTGCTGCTCCATCAGATTCTACAGCCTGAAACATTAGCACTCAGGTCAAATGATCTGTGCTTCTATACATCTGATGGTGCTTTTATCTGGAAGTACTGTAAACTTTATGCCAACAGGCCTTTTGTTGTATGGTTGGAATTTATTTTGTTGTGATACAACATTTATGATGCTGCCTCAGGCTGCAGTAATTACGACGCTATTTTTGTATAGTGTAGGTTTATCTTAGTAATGTATTCGGCCGAAAGCTTCGTAGGAGCCCAACATGCCAACATTCGTTGGGCCCATTCCAATTGGGCTAAAAACGATTACGGGCCAAAATTGGCATGTAGCCCACTAAAAATATCTGGGCCTAAATCAGCATAAGCTTTCATATTTTTCTGGTAGGCATGTGCCCATAGTGGGCCTTTAACAGGCCTAAACATAATTTGGGCCCTTAGTAAAAATAGGCCGTTTACAGGTGTAAATATCTCGAGCCCATAAAAAACATGGGCCTTTAATAGACCGAAAGTGAGATTGGGCCCTAATTGTGCCAAATAACCCACTGGACTTAGCAGGCCGAAATGGTGGCCCATTTACTATGCGGATCTTTGACAGGCCGAAATTCGGACCGGCCGTAAATGCGCCGACCAAATACACGGGCCTTTAACAGGCCGGAACTTCGGTCAGGCTAGATTATCGTCATTTTTATATGGGCCATTAATGGGCCCGATATGACGTTGGGCCACATATGGCCCATGGTTTACGTCCGGCGTTAACAGGCCGAAAATGAAAACAGGCTGAAAGTGGCCCAAAGCTATAGTGGGCCTCTAACAGGCCGAATGTCAGACATGGCCGAATATGACCCAAATCCTTCACGGTCGTTTATGGGCCGAAAGTTTTGATGGCCTGTAAATGGGCCCAAATGAAGCCGGACCTTTAACAGGCCGGAAATACACCGGGCCGTAATTCGGCCCAATTACTTAGCGGACTGTTAACGGGCCAGAATTGACCATGGGCCCTGTTGATGACAAGTTTAGGACAGGCCGTTGACGGGCCGATTTGACAGAGAATGTTGGGCCTTTAGCTGGGCCAGCCCATTATGGTCTGCAGAATCTTGTGGGCCTTTAGCTGGGCCGGCCCATTGTGGTCCGCAAAATCTTGTGGGCCTTTAGCTGGGCCGGCCCATTATGGTCTGCAAAACCGTATGGGCCTTTAGCTGGGCCGGCCCATTATGGTCCGCTAAATTTTGTGGGCCTTTAGCTGGGCTGGCCCATTATGATCCGCTAAATCTTATGGGCCTTAGGTTGGGCCGGCCCATTTAAACTTTGCGGGCCACTTTTGGGCCGGTCCACATGTCGGTCCGTCAGCCGATGAGAATTTTACACGTGGAAAATCGGCATTGGTCGTGGCTGTTAACGGGTTATCGGATCCAAAATCCGACCCGATAGCTAACGGCGTTCCATTACGGTGGATGCCACGTGTCGGTCACCCTTGACAAAAGCACTTCTGTGACGCGCGATTTATCGTCATGGAAGTGGACACTTCCGTGATGATAATTTTGGCAATGTCATGGAACACTTCTACGACATCACATGTATGACTATCTTGATTCTGTCATAAATTTGTCATGGATGTACATGCATGACAGAAAACGCGACCTACTGTGACAAACACGTATCATCACGGAAGTGTATTTTTTTTGTAGTGCTAGTGGGAGCAATGAGAAGTACGCCAGCCCTTGCACCTTGTAGGGAGAAGGCACCATCGAAATACCTGATCAGTTCTTGGGGTGCTTCCTTGACGGGGACCAGTCTCTCCAACACTTCTTCATCAGGAGCTGGTGTCCATTCTGTGATAAATTCTGCTAGTGCTCTACTTTGAATGGTTGCCGTGCTCTCAAACTTCAGGCTAAAACTGGACAACTCCAAAGCCCACTCCACTATCCTCCCGGTGGCCTCAGGGTTTCTGAGTATGCGTTTCAGGGGAAAGCGGGTGACAACCGTGATCTCGTGGGCTTGGAAATAGTGGCGCAGTTTCCTTGAGTCCATGATGAGGCCAAAGATCAACTTTTGCATGCCAAAGTACCTTGATCTAGCCCCCTACAACAGGGTGATGACAAAGTACACTGGGTGCTGCACCACTTTCTTACTTGCCGCAACTTTGGGACTGTCTCCGCTGCTTTGCTCTTCTCTGTCCTGAATTGTATCTGCCCTTGGCAGGATGCATTCGCTTTCCTCCCCGGAAGGGACAGTGGCTGTGGCCGCCGCTTCATCCACTTCCTGCTGTGCCATTAGTGCTGCACTAACCATTTGATTGGTTGTTGCTAAATATAGCAGCAACGAGTCTCGTGGTTTGGGAGCAACCAAAGTGGGCACAGAGGAAAGATAGGTCTTCAAATCTTGTAGCGCAACATCTGCCTCTGGGGTGCACTCCACAGGTCCCGCCTTCTTCAAAATTTTGAAGAATGGCAAGGCACGCTCAGCAGACTTGGAAATGAACCTGCTAAGCACGGTAACACATCCAGTCAAACGCCTCATGTACTTAACTGTCTTAGGTGCTTGAATCTTCTCGATAGCCTTGATCTTGTCGGGGTTGGCCTCTATCCCTCGATAGGACACAAAGAAACCCAGTAGCTTGTCGGAAGGAAAACCAAATACACACTTCTCTGGGTTTAGCTTCAAGTTGATCTTGCGCATATTAGCAAAGGTCTCTTCAAAATCTGGGATGAGGGTTGATCTGTCCTTGGTCTTGATCACAATATCGTCCATGTAAGATTCAATGTTTCTATGCAGCTGAGACTCAAAGCAAATCTGAACTGCCCTTGCAAAGGTGGATCCAGCGCTTTTCAATCCAAAGGGCATACGCACAAAGCAGTACGTGCTACATGGAGTGATGAACGTTGTCTTCTCCTCGTCCTCCTTGGACATAAAGATCTGATGGTATCCAGAGTATACATCCAGGAAAGAAAGCAGATCACACCCGAAAGTGGAATCCACAATCTGATCGATGCGCGGCAAGGGAAATGGGTCCTTCAGGCATGCCTTGTTCAGATTCGTAAAATCTATGCAAAGCCTCCATTTCCCATTAGCTTTGCGTACCACCACAGGATTTGCTAACCATGTTGGATACAACACTCCTCTGACTAAATTAGCTGCCTCAAGCTTTTTGATCTCCTCGGCAATGAACTGTTGCCGTTCCAAAGCTTGCTTCTGGACCTTCTGCTTGACAGGTCGGGCATGTGGGCAGACAACAAGGTGGTGCTCGATTACCTCCCTGGGAACACCGGGGATATCAAATGGTTGCCAGGCAAACACATTGATATTCACCCGCAGGAAGGAAACAAGCGCGCTTTCCTATTTGTCATCGAGGGTGGCACTAATAGTAAAGGTACCATCAGTGCCAGCCAACCCTGCCAGGACCTTCTTCACAGTAGGTACAACAGCCTTGGATCTCTTGCTATTAGAACTTTCTGGCAAGTCATCAACGGGCGCAGCGTGCTCCGAGGAGGTACGCTTCCCGGATTCCTTGCTCGCATTCTTGCTGTTTTTCCCTTTCTTCTTGCTTTCCTTGGCGGGAATGCTGGCTTCTGTGGCCTCTGCCGCGACTACTTCCCGGTACATCTTATCCACACAAATGATTGCATTCTTCTTATCTGATGGAATGGAAATGACGCCTATCGGTCCTGGCACCTTCAAGGTGTTGTAGGCATAGTGGGTTGCTGCCATGAACTTGGCCAGAGCTGGTCGACCAAGGATCCCATTGTACGGTAGGGGGAGGTCAACCACATCAAATATGATCTTCTCAGTCCGGTAGTTTAACTCTCCCCCGAATGTTATCGGTAACGTAATCTTCCCCTTAGGACGACTCCTGCCGGGGTTAATTCCTTGAGAAGTGCCAGTAACCTCAAGCTCTTCCTCTACAATCTGAAGTTTGCTGATGACCTTTGGAGAGATCAGATTCAACCCAGCCCCGCTGTCAACCAACATCTTTGAGACTTTGAGGTTGCGGATTGTTGGCGAGACCAACAACGGCAAGCACCCTACTGCTGTGGTGTGGTCAGGGTGATCCTCTTCGTCAAACATGATGGGCGTGCGGGACCACTTGAGCGGCTTCCGAGAATCTGCCGCTGGCTCCACAGCATTGACCTCACGCACCCACTGTTTAAGTTGGCGGTGAGAGGGGTGCGGAGATGCACCCCCGTCAATGCACAGGGCGTCAGTGGCTTTGTGGAACTCCTGCTCGCTGGTTTCCTCTTCCTCTCCTCCATCACTGTCATCATTGCAATCCTCCTTCTCACGACCTCTGGCGGGTTTCCCTTGATTCCAAGGAGCCTTGCCGGGGCGGCTTGCTCCGCCACTTCGGCCCTTCCCGCCAGCGCCATCTTGACCTTTCTCCTTATCTCGCTTTTCATATTCAACCCTCTACTTTTTGACAGGCTGCTCAACCCGATGACACTCCTAGAGATCGTGGCCCTTGGTCCGATGGATCTTGTAGTACGAGCCATCACCTTTTCCAGCCTTCTCGGCAGCCGCAGCTTCCCGACAGTCAGTGCACGCGGCAACTTACTTGCCGGGAGCTTCGACCTTGGCCTTCTTGCCAGTACTAGGTGCGCCCGATCCCTCAACAGTCAACACTACCTTATCCTTGCGCTTCTTGTTCTTGTTCTTGTTCTTGTTCTTCTTCTTCTTCTGATTTTTGGTCTCGTCATCATCCTCTGAGTCGATGTCGATGCCATCCTCTTCTCCGGGGAGTCGCCTCCCCTCTTCCACCCGAGCACACTTATCCACCAGGGTGTACAGCTGAGGGAGTTCTGGACTAAGGGGTCCTCGGGCGTCCGGCCTGTTATCCATGGGCCGGACTGATGGGCTGTGAAGACATGAAGACCGAAGACTATACTCGTGTCCGGATAGGACTCTCCTTGGCGTGGAAGGCAAGCTTGGCGATCAGCTATGAAGATTCCTTCTTATGTAACCAACTCTATGTAACCCAAGATCCCTCTGGTGTCTATATAAACCGGAGGGCGTAGTCCGGATAGGAGATACTCATTACCATAGTCATACATGCTAGACTTCTAGGGTTTAGCCATTACGATCTCGTGTAGATCAACTTTTGTAACACTCATATTCATCAAGATCAATCAAGCAGGAAGTAGGGTATTACCTCCATAGAGAGGGGCCGAACCTGGGTAAGCATCGTGTCCCCCGTCTCCTGTAACCATCAATCCTAGACGCATAGTTCGGGACCCCCTACACGAGATCCGCCAGTTTTGACACCGACATTGGTGCTTTCATTGAGAGTTCCACTGTGTCGTCGACGAAAGGTTCGATGGCCCCTCCGATTGTCTATAGTGACGCTGTCCAAGGAGAAACCTTTCTCCCTGGACAAATTTTCGTATTCGGCGGCTTCGTACTATGTGCCAACTCGCTTGGCCATCTGGAGCAGATCGATAGCTACGCCCCTGGCCACCAGGTCAGATTTGGAAGCTTGAACTATGTTGCGGATATCCGTGGAGACTTGATCTTCAATGGATTCGAGACCGCGGCGATTGCTCCCCCTCGCTCCGATGAACATGACCTAAATCTGTCATCGGATCACATCCAGGAGATGGTTCCTGTTGCTGCAACGGCCTTAGAACCAGAGCAGATCGTGCCATCCGAGGCCATAGAGTCCGCGGCGTTGGAGCCGCACACAGACTCGACACCTTGCAATATTTGCGTCAACTTAACTCCGGACTCGTCTCCGGCTATAAGTTCCGGACCATGTACGCATGCGGACACTGAGCTGGATCGGTTATCGATTTTCGAATTCAGCGCCGCAGACATCTTCCAGCACTCACCTTTGGGCAATGTGATAAGCTCTTTAAAGAATTTGTCCTTGGAGAAGGACTCACAGCCGAACTATGTTCGGTTCGAGCTAGAGGCTAACGATGGGGGATTTTGCTTCCACCCACCACCCACTTCATAGCCACTGTCGATGACTTAACCGACGTGCTTGATTATGGCTCCGAAGACATTGATGCTATGGACGACGATGCCGACAAGGAGCAAGGCCAAGACCCGCGATTCACTGGACGTTGGACGGCCACCTTTCGTACGATGTGTACATGGTTGACACGCCTAAAAAAGCTAGCGACGATGACAAAGAAGATCCAGTTGTGAACAAACCTTCTGAGACACAGTCCAAGCACCAGCGCCCTAAACGCCGTTCTAAGCCTCGTCGCTCAAAAGATGGCAACACTGGCACCGGAGAAAATAGTACTCCGGGCGACGCCGAAAACAATGAAGACCCTGTTGGAGCAGAATCCGAACAGGAGGAACAAGACAACGGGCAAGTTAACCCTGATAAACAGGCCATGCCCAATGACCCAGATGACGATCGTTATCGTCCAACCTCCGAGGATGAGGAGAGCCTCGGCAGCGAGGATTTCATCGTGCCTGAGTGTAACAGCCCCAAAATTGGGTTATCAATTTTTGTGCTGTTATTCTCTCCTGGCACTCATTTTCAAAATTTTCTCCTGAGTTTGCTGGATGACCCTGAGAAATTTTTGTCATTTCCAACCTTTCGAAATCCCGCTCATGTCTTTTTCAGTGGGCAAGACCTCATTTGCATCAGCTCAATTCCTCTTAAACCCTAATTCCAAATTTTTGGAATTTGGATATGCCCTTGTGATTACAAAGGAGCCACCATTTTCCTTGTTCTGTTGATCCTCCCAATTGATCCCAGAGATCATCCTATCTTTCTTAACCTTGGATATGCAAAAATATTGCTAAGTCCAATGCAATATTTTTGAATTATGATTTATTCCTTTTCTTGCCTTTCTGAGGAATAAAATCCAAAGGCATATCTAGCCATCTCCTAAATTCATGAGAATTGGTGGAGTTGATGCTTATGCCTAATCCAAGCTCTGACAAGTATATTGGCCATAATTAAATAAAGAAAATTGCCTTTTCCTATTTAATGCCAATATTGCATTTCTGCCAATTTCCAAAGGAACTACTATTTTTATGGCAGAAAAATTCCCACAAAAATTGTGGAGCTTGTCCTTGCTATATAATCACTAGTTCCATCCTAATATCATGATTCCACAGTTCAAAATTTGGCACATGATCCAATGCAAGTTTCTGCCTTCTCTGAAATTTTGCAAAGGAAGTGCTTTATTGCTAAGTCCAATTGAGCTGAAATTTGGCAGGGTGTTTAACATTGTTAAATAACCCATGGATACCAAAGATGAGCTCAATCCATTCACCCTAGCTCCCTATGCAATTTTTCTAAGTTTTCTAAGTTAAATAACCCATGTAACCAGCCAAAACGGTGGTCTAACCACTGTGGTCGTCGGCATCGCTGCCCCGACCGCCTCTGGCCTCGCCATTAATGTCCAGTAGCCCCCCTCGTCGTCGTCTTCCCTCTGGACCGCTGCCCCCCTTCGTTTTCTTCTCCGGAGAGCCGTGCCAACGACCGGAATAGTGCGCTCCTGTGCATCGTTGTCTTCCTCGCTGATGTCTTCTTCCTCCGTTTGTCCGCACGCCTTCCTCGTCTCCGTGACCCTCTGGCGTTCATCTTGATCCCCCTCGTCGCCTTCCCGTGCCTCCCCATGAGCCTTGGCCGCACATGCGCCCTCGCCGGCGCACAGACACGTCGCACGCCGCGTGCCACCTCGCCCCCCTTCCCGAGCTCTCCCGCGGCTATAAGTAGAGCCCTCGAGCTCTTCCGCAGCCACAACGCCTCTCAAAGCCTCCCCACTCACCTCGGAGCTCCACATCCCCCTCCATGGCCGAATGGCCGCCGCCGATCCCCCTCGGCCATTCTCTCTCTCCGGCCGTCCCCTGCCCAGTCTGAGCCCATGGATGGACGCGCCACTCCCCGTCGATCCTCCCTGGCTTACCGCCCCTCCGCTTCCCCCACCAGAACCCCATGCCCACCAGAGCCCGAAGCCCCTCTCCGCCGCGTGCCCTGCTACTTCTTCTCCCGCGCTCCTCGCCGGCAACCGAGCCCACCAGGAGATGCGCCTCTTTCTCCTGAGCTTGTGGGTAGGTCGGCCGTCGCGAGAGGTGGCCGGACGCGCCGGCGATCGCCGTCGGGGCGATCCCCTCCCGCTGCCTCGCTCGACCCCGAGCGTGAGGAAGAAGAAGGCTAGGCGGGCCCCGCCCGCGTTGACCCTGCCTCTGGGCCCCACCTGTCGGCGAGACGGGGAGCGCCACGTTGGATAAGTGGACGCGCCCGAGGCGCGAAGTCGTTTTCCCCACACGAAAGCGCATTGCTGGATAATGCGCTTTCAATCACCGAAAGCGTATTCTTCCTCTTCTTTGGGTTAGAATGCTCTTTCCATTCTGGAAAGCGTATTTCTCAGAAAGACGCGATCTGTTTTTCTGCTAGGGCCCCGTTTGTAATGATTTTCTTTACAGATTGGTCCCTGATAGTTAAACGGTCATATCTTTTTACCCACAACTCCAAATGAGGTGAATCCAAAGCCCACGTCTTCGTTTCGTTGAGCCCGTTCCGTTGATGTCATTTTCATAATATTTTCACAAAGTGAAAGTGACCTTTTTGCCCTTGCCCGTAAACAGCCCCCTTCGAGAAGGAACTGTTTCCGGCAAATCTTTTCGCGATCATTTCGCACTTCTTCCCAGAGTATTTGTCGACCCCCAGGCAAGCCAACCTCTTATCATGAGCCCCGAACTTGCATGTTGACTTTGCTTGCACCTTGTGTGTGTGTGTAGTTGCAGTTGTTTTATATCGTTTTCATCGGCAGTTATTTCTTTATGCCTATCTTGCATGCTTGTGTTTCATGATACCTTTGCCATGTTAATTAGAATGTTATTATTAATAATGTCATGCCACTACTCTACTTTATTTGCATGTCATCGTTATAAACTGTTATGAGGATTGTAATGCACCGTTGATATACTATTGTCGTGTCCTTTATGTTATAGTTGTGCACTTGAGGAGTTCAATATTTTGTTCGTGCATTTGTATGCGGCATGTTGCACTCATGTTAAATATGTTCGTGATGATGGAGAAGGAAATAAAATGACTTAATAATAACAAACCTCCTCCGGCATCGATGGGATCGAGTCATAGTGCCGCCAAACCGAATTTTTTAGTGCAGCCACATTTGCCTTATGGGAGGCCTTAATGCGAGCTATTGTCGTGACCTCTCGCCGGTGCCTCCCGCTACGGAAGGTTATGGGCGTGCTTACCCTGATCAGGTAAGCGGACATAACCTTGTGTGCTCGTTTTTGAGATTTTTGGTACCAGTCCCCGAGTAGGAGTGTCCCCGAGTGGGAGTTGACCACGACGGTGGTCGGGGTGTCTTTGGTAGACACGGGGCCACCCAGGACCAGCCCGTTGGGGATTGGGTCGGAGTGGCCGGGAGAGCGTCATGGCAGTAGGTTGGTTTCGTCGGAATGCCGTTGGTCCACCCGAATGGGATGACGAGGCCATGGGTTCCGTGGTGTGGGTACAGTGTGCTACCTCTGCAGAGTGTATAAAGTCTATCGATAGCAACAGTTCGTAGTAGGTCCCACTATCAGGTCTTGGTCGAAATGGAGGACAAACCGAAATAATTAAGTTGGTAAATAAATATGTGATAACAAGAATATGGTAACTTGAACTATGAGATAGTCGTGAGGAGTCACGACGATATTTTGATGATGAGATAAGTGGTTGTGATCGCCGTAAGGATCACGGGCCAAATATTGGTTGTGGTTGTGATCGCCGTAAGGATCACGGTTGGAGACCAAGTGTTGGTCGTGGTTTTGATCGCCGTAAGGATCACGAGTTGTTCTTGAGAAAGACCACTTTGGTGGTGTGTTTGTGATCCAGAGATGATCAAAGTTGATAAGAGAGTCCGAGGGACTTGGTGCACAAGTTTGGTTGCATTGCTGGAATAATATATCATTATTTGCATTTAAAGAACCATGATAGAACAGAAGATGATTGCATAATGTTAACATGCTATGTCTGCATTGGATATTATTTTTAGTTTATTTTCAGCATAGTTTCTTGATGCCATGCTATGCTTTGATTGACATGTTAAGTTATGCCATGATTGAGATAAAATTCTATGTTTTGCTATTACAATGTTATAATCATGTTCTGATATGCCATGTCATTGCCATGTTAGTAGATGTTATGATTTTGTTCATGCTTAGTTGATTTTTATCATGCCATATTTAGTAATTGATATGAGATAGGGTGTTGCATGCGCTAGGTTCTTGCTTTGTCTACAGCTTGTTTGGATGCTATGTATTTGGTTGTCTTGCAAGTACATTCAATGTACTGACCTGGCGTGTCATGCCAGTTTTGTAGGTCGTACCCGTATTGCTCGCTTGATCTGTCGTGCTAGGCCATAATCTTGCCAGTCCTGTGAGTTGTGGAGCCCAGCCAGAGTTGTTATGTTGCCAAACCAAGACTTCCGCCGCCATTTTTATCAGACTTCCGCTGTCATTTAATAGCCTTAGGGCTATGCTAGATAATTGTATTCATCAATGATGTAATCTCATATACATGTATTTGATGAATATTTTTGTACCTGGAATGTTGTATTATGGACCTGTCGTGCGTCAGGTGTTATCCTGGGCTGACGTGCGAAGGCCCCCTGCTCCATGCGGTTCGGGGTGCCACATGGCATGGTATCAGAGCAGCCAGGCTGGCATAGGTTATCCTAGTATTAGATCACCGCTACCATTAACCGGTAATGGCCCTAAGGGATTTGACCCATCCCTGCATACGGCATGGCCACTGTTAATCAACAGGTGGCGCAGTTGGGACCGACACGTTCTCACCCTGCTGTCCCCGCCTAGTTATCCGTGGCGCGAATAGCAACCATATCCTTTCGGGTCGGCCACACCGCTCACCCTTCGCCATTAAGGGAAGGGGGCCACACCATGCGGGCATGTCTCGCATAGCTGCCTATAAAAGCCCCCTTTCCGCTCGCCATATCGCTCACCCCTCAGTCAACCATGTCCCTGTAGAGAAGCCTAGCTAGTAGCACTCCAGCCATGACTGGCACCTTCAAAGCTCCCAAGTTTCACAGCCGCACCGGTGCCGTCAACCACCCCGGCTTTCCACCCCTTCTTGCTGAGATGCTCACCAAAGCCTTTGGCTGTAAGGCTAGCCCCGATTACCTGGTGTTCCAATCATCACCCGTCCCTCACCTTCATCGCTTCGATGCAAGAGTGTGCATCAGCCTAGCAGCGGATGGCCAGCCGTTGGTTTTTCAGGGTAGAGCTATGCCTACCTCTGATTTAGCCATTCAGGCCGCTGCTGTGGAGGCTATGCTTCACCTCCGAACCAGATACCCGCATATGGCAGCAAGGCGTGATTTCTGCTTCTACCCCATTGTGACAGAGGTAGGAATGCAGCCTTCTCCCGCTAGCCAAGGAGATGACCCCGCAATCGCTCGCCTGGTGCAGTATATTACCACCCAGGGGATGATGGTTTCCTAGATGCTTGCCGAGTTTCGAACTCTGGACAACGATGCGGTGCGAGTCGTCAAGGAAGCTTACCGTGAGGCTCGTAAATTCGCATCTCAAGTCATTTGTCCAACGCCATCCGAACCAGTGCTGTCCTCTCAACCCGTGTTGTGGCCTAGACCCAACATCGTCACCCTCGACAAGGCTCTTTTACAGATCCACCAGCAGCATTTGCTTGGATCAATTTCAGCCACACACCCAGCAGCCGAACCCCAACCCATAGTAGTGTCGGATGATGAAGATGGAGATTGGCTCAGTCTTCGTCCTCCCGGAGAGCCCCAGCAAGGCAAATCCTCTGCATGACCTCAGTCAAGCAGTAAGATGATCAGTCTGTCGGTTCATCCTCGATATGAGGGTAGAACTATGTATCCCTAGATGAGTTGCTTCGTTTAGCGCGTAGCGCGTTCGTGTTCTGTTGTCTGCTGGTACTGTTGTAGTCCATATGCTGTGTTCTATGTATGCTTTTGTGCTTTTGTTTTGTGTTGTTTTTGCTTGTCTCTCTGTCAAGCAGAAATGTTTTACAGGGTTGACACTGTGTTGCTAACAAGATTTTAATTAGTAGATCACATACACTAAATTAACCCTGACTCATCCCGAGTCTATAATAAAATGCGCGCTGGTGTAGGTATATGTATACCAGGAGTACATATACCCACTAGCATTAAAACATAGTAGAATGATTTTGCCTGGTGTGTTTTCCGTTGCATGTTTATTGCCTCTGTCTGTTTGCTAGTTTAGACTTTTCTGCATACTGCACGCATACCCGGTTCACCCACGGGTACATTCGGGCAGTACTCGGGGAAATGCAAAGTCACATATCCCTATCTATCTGTGCATACGCCGTGTGCCGGATTTCCAACTCTAGAAACCCCGCAGAGGCATTTCCGCTTGGAAATTCCTCGTCTCTAATTCTTTTTCCTGATTTCATTTCCGGAGAAACACTGCCAATTTTATTTCACTCAATCCAGTACATCTACCCCGATACAGGTTTCACCCTTGATTCTACCTCGACACCTACGTTTCATGGAGGAATCCGCGAATTTTTTTTCTCGGTGCCCCCAACTCATTTGAATTTAACCAAAGGGTTAAGAATTAACCCCGAGGTTTTCTCCGGAGTTGTTATTCTTTCGTTTGTGCTGTAACCCTAGGAATCTCGAGGACGAGATTTCTTTTTAAGGGGGAAGAGTTGTAACAGCCCCAAAATTGGGTTATCAATTTTTGTGCTGTTATTCTCTCCTGGCACTCATTTTCAAAATTTTCTCCTGAGTTTGCTGGATGACCCTGAGAAAATTTTGTCATTTCCAACCTTTCAAAATCCTACTCATGTCTTTTTCAGTGGGCAAGACCTCATTTGCATCAGCTCAATTCCTCTTAAACCCTAATTCCAAATTTTTGGAATTTGGATATGCCCTTGTGATTACAAAGGAGCCACCATTTTACTTGTTCTGTTGATCCTCCCAATTGATCCCAGAGATCATCCTATCTTTCTTAACCTTGGATATGCAAAAATATTGCTAAGTCCAATGCAATATTTTTGAATTATGATTTATTCCTTTTCTTGCCTTTCCGAGGAATAAAATCCAAAGGCATATCTAGCCATCTCCTAAAATCATGAGAATTGGTGGAGTTGATGCTTATGCCTAATCCAAGCTCTGGCAAGTATATTGTCCATAATTAAATAAGGAAAATTGCCTTTTCCTATTTAATGCCAATATTGCATTTCTGCCAATTTCCAAAGGAACTACTATTTTTATAGCAGAGAAAATTCCCACATAAATTGTGGAGCTTGTCCTTGCTATATAATCACTAGTTCCATCCTAATATCATGATTCCACAGTTCAAAATTTGGCACATGATCCAATGCAAGTTTCTGCCTTCTCTGAAATTTTGCAAAGGAAGTGCTTTATTGCTAAGTCCAATTGAGCTGAAATTTGGCAGGGTGTTTAACTTTGTTAAATAACCCATGGATACCAAAGATGAGCTCAATCCATTCACCCTAGCTTCCTGTGCAATTTTTCGAAGTTTCTGACCAGAACACAAGTTTGTGAAGGAAGTACCTTCATAGTGTTTCCAAATGGGATGAAACTTTTCAAGTATCTCAAATCATTATCCTCCACCCAAATTAAGTTCATTTCATTGAACTATGTGAGCACAGGAGCAATTCTTGTTTTCTGTCCAAATTTTCAGTTTGTGAAGCAAGTGTATTTTATCTTGCTCCATTATGGCTGATAATTTTTCCAGGCCTTCTCCTACTCATATAACCTATCTCCACAAGATTGTGGCTCATTTCACTTGACCAATTGCCCTGAGGATGTTTTTGAAGTTTTTGGACAAAAATGATAGCTGTGAAGGAAGTACCATTTTGGTGAGTCCATTTGGTATGAACTTTTTACAGCATCATGGTATGTTCAAATCATCAGGCTTTGCCAAGTTATAGCCCAATCCATCACTCATAGTGAGTGTTTCATCATGATTAAGTTTCTGTGTCAGTTTTGGTGGTTGTACAGCAACTATGGTAAATAGTTGTCCATTTTACCTCAAAACTCCCAGGACCGTAGTCCTTTCTACCCCAAGCCTCCCGGACATCAAGTTTACCATTTACCCTCTCTGGTTTAATCTCTAGGATGTTGCCAAGTTTGCAACAACAAACTTGTGGAGCTTGTTTCACTCATCTCCATTTGTCTCTGCCCGATCTTTCACCATGGTAACACTCCACGCTGGAAGGACTACGCGGTAGACATGAATTTACATCAGTTAAAAACCCAGAGCGTGCCATGCCAGTGGTGACCACGCGTGTAACCAGCCAAAACGGTGGTCTAGCCACTGTGGTCGTCGGCATCGCTGCCCCGACCGCCTCTGGCCTCGCCATTAATGTCCAGTAGCCCCCCCTCGTCGTCGTCTTCCCTCTGGACCGCTGCCCCCCTTCGTTTTCTTCTCCGGAGAGCCGTGCCAATGACCGGAATAGTGCGCTCCTATGCATCGTCGTCTTCCTCGCCGATGTCTTCTTCCTCCGTTCGTCCGCACGCCTTCCTCGTCTCCGTGACCCTCTGGCGTTTGTCTTGATCCACCTCGTCGCCTTCCCGTGCCTCCCCGTGAGCCTTTGCCGCGCCTGCGCCTTCGCCGGCGCACGGACACGTCGTACGCCGCGTGCCACCTCGCCCCCCTTCCCGAGCTCTCCCGCGGCTATAAGTAGAGCCCTCGAGCTCTTCCGCAGCCACAACGCCTCTCAAAGCCTCCCCACTCGCCTCGGAGCTCCACATCCCCCTCCATGGCCGAATGGCTGCCGTCGATCCCCCTCGGCCATTCTCTCTCTCAGGCCGTCCCCTGCCCAGTCTGAGCCCATGGATGGACGCGCCACTCCCCATCGATCCTCCCTGGCTCGCCGCCCCTCCGCTTCCCCCACCAGAACCCCATGCCCACCAGAGCCCGAAGCCCCTCTCCGCCGCGTGCCCTGCTGCTTCTTCTCCCGTGCTCCTCTCCGGCAACCGAGCCCACCAGGAGATGCGCCTCATTCTCCTGAGCTCGTGGGTAGGTCGGCCGTCGCGAGAGGTGGTCGGACGCGCCGGCGATCGCCGTCGGGGCGATCCCCTCCCGCTGCCTCGCTCGACCCCGAGCGTGAGGAAGAAGAAGGCCAGGCGGGCCCCGCCCGCGTTGACCCTGCCTCTGGGCCCCACCTGTCGGCGAGACGGGGAGCGCCACGTTGGATAAGTGGACGCGCCCCAGGCGCGAAGTCGTTTTCCCCACGCGAAAGCGTATTGCTGGATAATGCGCTTTCAATCACCGAAAGTGTATTCTTCCTCTTCTTTGGGTTAGAATGTGCTTTCCTTTCTGGAAAGCGTATTTCTAAGAAAGACGCAATCTGTTTTTCTGCTAGGGCCCCGTTTGTAATGATTTTCTTTACAAATTGGTCCCTGATAGTTAAACGGTCATATCTTTTTACCCACAACTCCAAATGAGGTGAATCCAAAGCCCACGTCTTCATTTCGTCGAGCCTGTTCCGTTGATGTCATTTTCATAATATTTTCACACCGTGAAAATGACCTTTTTGCCCTTGCCCGTAAACAGCCCCCTCCGAGAAGGAACTATTTCCGGCAAATCTTTTCGCGATCATTTCACACTTCTTCCTGGAGTATTTGTCGACCCCCAGGCAAGCCAACCTCTTATCATGAGCCACGAACTTGCATGTTGACTTTGCTTGCACCTTGTGTGTGTGTGTGTAGTTGCAGTTGTTTTATATCGTTTTCATCGGCAGTTATTTCTTTAGGCCCATCTTGCATGCTTGTGTTTCATGATACCTTTGCCATGTTAATTAGAATGTTATTGTTAATAATGTCATGCCACTACTCTACTTTATTTGCATGTCATCGTTATAAACTGTTATGAGGATTGTAATGCACCGTTGATATACTATTGTCGTGTCCTTTATGTTATAGTTGTGCAATTGAGGAGTTCAATATTTTATTCGTGCATTTGTATGCGGCATGTTGCACTCATGTTAAATATGTTCATGATGATGGAGAGGGAAATAAAATGACTTAATAATAACAAACCTCCTCCGGCAGCGATGGGATCGAGTCATAGTGCCGCCAAACCAAACTTTTTCAGTGCAGCCACATTTGCCTTATGGGAGGCCTTAATGCGAGCTATTGTCGTGACCTCTCGCCGGTGCCTCCCACTAGGGAAGGTTATGGGCGTGCTTACCCTGATCAGGTAAGCGGACATAACCTTGTGTGCTCGTTTTTGAGATTTTTAGTACCAGTCCCCGAGTGGGAGTTGACCACGACGGTGATCGGGGTGTCTTTGGTAGACACGGGGCCACCCAGGACCAGCCCGTTGGGGATTGGGTCGGAGTGGCCGGGAGAGCGTCATGGCAGTAGGTTGGTTTCGTCGGAATGCCGTTGGTCCACCCGAATGGGATGACGAGGCCATGGGTTCCGTGGTGTTGGTACAGTGTGCTACCTCTGCAGAGTGTATAAAGTCTATCGATAGCAACAGTTTGTAGTAGGTCCCACTATCAGGTCTTGGTCGAAATGGAGGACAAACCAAAATAATTAAGTTGGTAAATAAATATGTGATAACAAGAATATGGTAACTTGAACTATGAGAGAGTCGTGAGGAGTCACGACGATATTTTGATGATGAGATAAGTGGTTGTGATCGCTGTAAGGATCACGGGCCAAATATTGGTCGTGGTTGTGATCGCCGTAAGGATCACGGTTGGAGACCAAGTGTTGGTCGTGGTTGTGATCGCCGTAAGGATCACGAGTTGTTCTTGAGAAAGACCACTTTGGTGGTGTGTTTGTGATCTAGAGATGATCACAGTTGATAAGAGAGTCCGAGGGACTTGGTGCACAAGTTTGGTTGCATTGCTGGAATAATATATCATTATTTGCATTTAAAGAACCATGATAGAACAGAAGATGATTGCATAATGTTAACATGCTATGTCTGCATTGGATATTATTGGTAGTTTATTTTCAGCATAGTTTCTTGATGCCATGCTATGCTTTGATTGACATGTTAAGTTATGCCATGATTGAGATAAAATTCTATGTTTTGCTATTACAATGTTATAATCATGTTCTGATATGCCATGTCATTGCCATGTTAGTAGATGTTATGATTTTGTTCATGCTTAGTTGATTTTTATCATGCCATGTTTAGTAATTGATATGAGATAGGGTGTTGCATGCGCTCGGTTCTTGCTTTGTCTGCAGCTTGTTTGGATGCTATGTATTTGGTTGTCTTGCAAGTACATTCAATGTACTGACCTGGCGTGTCATGCCAGTTTTGTAGGTCGTACCCGTATTGCTCGCTTGATCTGTCGTGCTAGGCCATAATCTTGCCAGTCCTGTGAGTTGTGGAGCCCAGCCAGAGTTGTTATGTTGCCAAACCAAGACTTCCGCCGCCATTTTTATCAGACTTCCGCTGTCATTTAATAGCCTTAGGGCTATGCTAGATAATTGTATTCATCAATGATGTAATCTCCTATACATGTATTTGATGAATATTTTTGTACCTGGAATGTTGTATTATGGACCTGTCGTGCGTCAGGTGTTATCCTGGGCTGACGTGCGAAGGCCCCGGCTCCATGCGGTTCGGGGTGCCACAGGGCATGGTATCAGAGCAGCCAGGCTGGCATAGGTTATCCTAGTATTAGATCACCGCTACCATTAACCGGTAATGGCCCTAAGGGATTTGACCCATCCCTGCATACGGCATGGCCACTGTTAATCAACAGGTGGCGCAGTCGGGACCGACACGTTCTCACCCTGCTGTCCCCGCCTAGTTATCCGTGGCGCGAATAGCAACCATATCCTTTCGGGTCGGCCACACCGCTCACCCTCCGCCATTAAGGGAAAGGGGCCACACCATGCTCGCTTGATCCGTCGTGCTAGGCCGTAATCTTGCCAGTCCTGTGAGTTGTGGAGCCCAGCCAGAGTTGTTATGCTGCCAAACCAAGACTTCCGCCGCCATTTTTATCAGACTTCCACTGTCATTTAATAGCCTTAGGGCTATGCCAGATAATTGTATTCATCAATGATGTAGTCTCATATGCATGTATTTGATGAATATTTTTGTACCTGGAATGCTGTATTATGGACCTATTGTGCGTCAGGTGTTATCCTGGGCTGACGTGCGAAGGCCCCCTGCTCCATGCGGATCGGGGTGCCATACTGAGGCACCCCTCGAGCAGGAGCGCTTCAAGCGCCAGCTAATAGCCAGTTCTAGAAGCCTGAAGAAAAAGCAGCAGCAACAGCTCCAAGCCGATCAAGACCTACTCATTGACAGATGGACCGATGTCCTGGCAGCCGAAGAATACAACCCCAAGCGCCCAGTCAAGAGTTATCCGAAGCGCAGACTGCTACCTCGGTTCGGTGAGGAGGCACCAGATTGAAGGAAATATGCCCTAGAGGCAATAATAAAGTTATTATTTATTTCCTTATATCATGATAAATGTTTATTATTCATGCTAGAATTGTATTATCCGGAAACATAATACGCGTGTGAATACATAGAAAAAACAGAGTGTCACTAGTATGCCTCTACTTGACTAGCTCGTTGATCAAAGATGCTTATGTTTCCTAGCCATAGACATGAGTTGTCATTTGATTAACGGGATCACATCATTAGGAGAATGATGTGATTGACTTGACCCATTCCGTTAGCTTAGCACTCGATCGTTTAGTATGTTGCTATTGCTTTCTTCATGACTTATACATGTTCCTATGACTATGAGATTATGCAACTCCCGTTTACCGGAGGAACACTTTGTGTGCTACCAAACGTCACAACGTAACTGGGTGATTATAAAGGTGCTCTACAGGTGTCTCCAAAGGTACTTGTTGGGTTGGCGTATTTCGAGATTAGGATTTGTCACTTCGATTGTCGGAGAGGTATCTCTGGGCCCTCTCGGTAATGCACATCACTTAAGCCTTGCAAGCATTGCAACTAATGAGTTAGTTGTGGGAGTGATGTATTACGGAACGAGTAAAGAGACTTGCTGGTAACGAGATTGAACTAGGTATTGAGATACCGACGATCGAATCTCGGGCAAGTAACATATCGATGACCAAGGGACAATGTATGTTGTTATGCGGTCTGACCGATAAAGATCTTCATAGAATATGTGGGAGCCAATATGAGCATCCAGGTTCCGCTATTGGTTATTGACCGGAGACGTGTCTCGGTCATGTCTACATAGTTCTCGAACCCGTAGGGTCCGCACACTTAACATTTCGATGACAGTTATATTATGAGTTTATATGTTTTGATGTACCGAAGGTTGTTCGGAGTCCCAGATGTGATCACGGACATGACGAGGAGTCTCGAAATGATCGAGACATGAAGATTATATATTGGATGACTATATTCGGACACCGGAATGGTTTCGGGGGTTATCAGATATATACCGAAGTACCGGGGGGTTACCGGAACCCCTCGGAGGCTATTGGGCCTCATGGGCCCGTTTGGTGGAAGAGGAGAGGCGGCCAAGGGGCAGCCGCGCACCCCTCCCACCTAAGTTCGAATTGGACAAGGAGGGGGGGCGCCCCCCCTTTTCCTTCCCCCTCTCTCCTTCCCTCTCCTCTCCTAGTCCAACAAGGAAGGGAGGGAGTCCTACTCCCGGTGTGAGTAGGACTCCTCCTGGCGTGCCTCCTCCTGGCTGGCCGCACCTCCCCCCTTGCTCCTTTATATAAGGGGGCAGGGGCACCCTAGACACAACAATTGATTGTTTGATCTTTTAGCCGTGTGCGGTGCCCCCCTCCACCATAGTCCACCTCGATAATACTGTAGCGGTGCTTAGGCGAAGCCCTGCGTCGGTAGAACATCATCATCGTCACCATGCCGTCGTGCTGACGAAACTCTCCCTCAACACTCGGCTGGATCGGAGTTCGAGGGATGTCATCAGGCTGAACGTGTGCTGAACTCGGAGGTGCCGTGCGTTCGATACTTGATCGGTCGGATCGTGAAGACGTACGCCTACATCAACCGCGTTGTGCTAACGCTTCCGCTTTTGGTCTACGAGGGTACGTGGACAACACTCTCCCCTCTCGTTGCTATGCATCACCATGATCTTGCGTGTGCGTAGGAATTTTTTTGAAATTGCTACGTTCCCCAACAGTGGCATCCGAGCCTGGTTTTATGCGTTGATGTTATATGCACGAGTAGAACACAAGTGAGTTATGGGCGATATAAGTCATACTTCTTACCAGCATGTCATACTTTGGTTCGGCGGTATTGTTGGATGAAGCGGCCCGGACCGACATTACGCGTACGCTTACGCGAGACTGGTTCTACCGACGTGCTTTGCACACAGGTGGTTGGCGGGTGTCAGTTTCTCCAACTTTAGTTGAACCGAGTGTGGCTACGCCCGGTCCTTGCGAAGGTTAAAACAACACCAACTTGACAAACTATCGTTGTGGTTTTGATGCGTAGGTAAGAACGGTTCTTGCTAAGCCCGTAGCAGCCACGTAAAATTTGCAACAACAAAGTAGAGGACGTCTAACTTGTTTTTGCAGCGCATGTTGTGATGTGATATGGTCAAGACATGATGCTAAATTTTATTGTATGAGATGATCATGTTTTGTAACCGAGTTATCGGCAACTGGCAGGAGCCATATGGTTGTCGCTTTATTGTATGCAATGCAATCGCCCTGTAATGCTTTACTTTATCACTAAGCGGTAGCGATAGTCGTAGAAGCGTAAGATTGGCGAGACGACAACGATGCTACGATGAAGATCAAGGTGTCGCGCCGGTGACGATGGTGATCGTGACGGTGCTTCGGATATGGAGATCACAAGCACAAGATGATGATGACCATATCATATCACTTATATTGATTGCATGTGATGTTTATCTTTTATGCATCTTATCTTGCTTTGATTGACGGTAGCATTATAAGATGATCCCTCACTAAATTATCAAAGTATAAGTGTTCTCCCTGAGTATGCACCGTTGCGAAAGTTCTTCGTGCTGAGATACCACGTGATGATCGGGTGTGATAGGCTCTACGTTCAAATACAACGGGTGCAAAACAGTTGCACACGCGGAATACTCAGGTTAAGCTTGATGAGCCTAGCATATAACAGATATGGCCTCGGAACACGGAGACCGAAAGGTCGAGCATGAATCATATAGTAGATATGATCAACATAGTGATGTTCACCGTTGAAACTACTCCATCTCACGTGATGATCGGACATGGTTTAGTTGATATGGATCACGTGATCACTTAGAGGATTAGAGGGATGTCTATCTAAGTGGGAGTTCTTAAGTAATATGATTAATTGAACTTAAATTTATCATGAACTTAGTACCTGATAGTATCTTGCTTGTCTATGTTGATTGTAGATAGATGGCCCGTGCTGTTGTTCCATTGAATTTTATTGCGTTCCCTGAGAAAGCAAAGTTGAAAGATGATGGTAGCAATTACACGGACTGGGTCCATAACTTGAGGATTATCCTCATTGCTGCATAGAAGAATTATGTCCTGGAAGCACCGCTGGGTGCCAGGCCTGCTGCGATGCAACTGACGACGTTAAGAACGTCTGGCAGAGCAAAGCTGATGACTACTCGATAGTTCAAAGTGCCATGCTTTACGGCTTAGAACCGGGACTTCAACGACGTTTTGAACGTCATGGAGCATATGAGATGTTCCAGGAGATGAAGTTAATATTTCAAGCAAATGCCCGAATTGAGAGATATGAAGTCTCCAGTAAGTTCTACAGCTACAAGATGGAGGAGAATAGTTCTGTCAGTGAGCATATACTCAAAATGTCTGGGTGTAATAATCACTTGATTCAACTGGGAGTTAATCTTCCGGATGATAGCGTCGTTGACAGAATTCTCCAATCACTGCCACCAAGCTACAAGAGCTTCATGATGAACTATAACGTGCAATGGATGGATAAGATGATTCCCGAGCTCTTCGCAATGCTAAAGGCTGCGGAGGTAGAAATCAAAAAGGAGCATCAAGTATTGATGGTCAATAAGACCACCAGTTTCAAGAAAAAGGGCAAAGGGAAGAAGAAGGGGAACTTCAAGAAGAACAGCAAGCAAGTTGTTGTTCAGGAGAAGAAACCCAAGTCTGGACCTAAGCCTGAGACTGAGTGCTTCTACTGCAAGCAAACTGGTCACTGGAAGCGGAACTGCCCCAAGTATTTGGCGGATAAGAAGGATGCCAAGGTGAACAAAGGTATATGTGACATACATGTTATTGATGTGTACCTTACTAATGCTCGCAGTAGCACCTGGGTATTTGATACTGGTTCTGTTGCTAATATTTGCAACTCGAAACAGGGGCTACGGATTAAGCGAAGATTGGCTAAGGACGAGGTGACGATGCGTGTGGGAAATGGTTCCAAAGTCGATGTAATCACGGTCGGCACGCTACTTCTACATCTACCTTCGGGATTAGTTTTAGACCTAAATAATTGTTATTTGGTGCCAGCATTAAGCATGAACATTATATTTGGATCTTGTTTGATGCGAGACGGTTATTCATTTAAATCAGAGAATAATGGTTGTTCTATTTATATGAGTAATATCTTTTATGGTCATGCACCCTTGAAGAGTGGTCTATTTTTGTTGAATCTCGATAGTAGTGATACACATATTCATAATATTGAAGCCAAAAGATGCAGAGTTGATAATGATAGTGCAACTTATTTGTGGCACTGCCGTTTAGGTCATATCGGTGTAAAGCGCATGAAGAAACTCCATACTGATGGACTTTTGGAACCACTTGATTATGAATCACTTGGTACTTGCGAACCGTGCCTCATGGGCAAGATGACTAAAACGCCGTTCTCCGGAACTATGGAGAGAGCAACAGATTTGTTGGAAATCATACATACAGATGTATGTGGTCCGATGAATGTTGAGGCTCGTGGCGGATATCGTTATTTTCTCACCTTCACAGATGATTTAAGCAGATATGGGTATATCTACTTAATGAAACATAAGTCTGAAACATTTGAAAAGTTCAAAGAATTTCAGAGTGAAGTTGAAAATCATCGTAACAAGAAAATAAAGTTTCTACGATCTGATCGTGGAGGAGAATATTTGAGTTATGAGTTTGGTCTTCATTTGAAACAATGCGGAATAGTTTCGCAACTCACGCCACCCGGAACACCACAGCGTAATGGTGTGTCCGAACGTCGTAATCGTACTCTACTAGATATGGTGCGATCTATGATGTCTCTTACTGATTTACCGCTATCGTTTTGGGGTTATGCTTTAGAGACGGCCGCATTCACGTTAAATAGGGCACCATCAAAATCCGTTGAGACGACGCCTTATGAACTGTGGTTTGGCAAGAAACCAAAGTTGTCGTTTCTTAAAGTTTGGGGCTGCGATGCTTATGTGAAAAAGCTTCAACCTGATAAGCTCGAACCCAAATCGGAGAAATGTGTCTTCATAGGATACCCAAAGGAGACTGTTGGGTACACCTTCTATCACAGATCCGAAGGCAAGACTTTTGTTGCTAAATTGGAATCTTTCTGGAGAAGGAGTTTCTCTCGAAAGAAGTGAGTGGGAGGAAAGTAGAACTTGATGAGGTAATTGTACCTGCTCCCTTATTGGAAAGTAGTTCATCGCAGAAACCGGTTTCTGCGACGCCTACACCAATTAGTGAGGAAGTTAATGATGATGATCATGGAACTTCAGATCAAGTTGTTACTGAACCTCGTAGGTCAACCAGAGTAAGATCCGCACCAGAGTGGTACGGTAATCCTGTTCTGGAGGTTATGTTACTAGACCATGACGAACCTACGAACTATGAAGAAGCGATGGTGAGCCCAGATTCCGCAAAATGGCTTGAGGCCATGAAATCTGAGATGGATCCATGTATGAGAACAAAGTGTGGACTTTGGTTGACTTGCCCGATGATCGGCAAGCCATTGAGAATAAATGGATCTTCAAGAAGAAGACTGACGCTGACGGTAATGTTACTGTCTATAAAGCTCGACTTGTTGCAAAAGGTTTTCGACAAGTTCAAGGGATTGACTACGATGAGACCTTCTCACCCGTAGCGATGCTTAAGTCTGTCCGAATCATGTTAGCAATTGCCGCATTTTATGATTATGAAATTTGGCAAATGGATGTCAAAACTGCATTCCTGAATGGATTTCTGGAAGAAGAGTTGTATATGATGCAACCAGAAGGTTTTGTCGATCCAAAGGGAGCTAACAAAGTGTGCAAGCTCCAGCGATCCATTTATGGACTGGTGCAAGCCTCTCGGAGTTGGAATAAACGCTTTGATAGTGTGATCAAAGCATTTGGTTTTGTACAGACTTTTGGAGAAGCCTGTATTTACAAGAAAGTGAGTGGGAGCTCTGTAGCATTTCTAATATTATATGTGGATGACATATTGCTGATTGGAAATGATATAGAATTTCTGAATAGCATAAAGGGATACTTGAATAAGCGTTTTTCAATGAAAGACCTCGGTGAAGCTGCGTATATATTGGGCATCAAGATCTATAGAGATAGATCAAGACGCTTAATTGGACTTTCACAAAGCACATACCTTGACAAAGTTTTGAAGAAGTTCAAAATGGATCAAGCAAAGAAAGGGTTCTTGCCTGTGTTACAAGGTGTGAAGTTGAGTAAGACTCAATGCCCGACCACTGCAGAAGATAGAGAGAAGATGAAAGATGTTCCCTATGCTTCAGCCATAGGCTCTATCATGTCTGCAATGCTGTGTACCAGACCTGATGTGTGCCTTGCTATAAGTTTAGCAGGGAGGTACCAAAGTAATCCAGGAGTGGATCACTAGACAGCAGTCAAGAACATCCTAAAATACCTGAAAAGGACTAAGGATATGTTTCGTTTATGGAGGTGACAAAGAGCTCATTGTAAATGGTTACGTTGATGCAAGCTTTGACACTGATCCGGACGATTCTAAATCGCAAACCGGATACGTGTTTACATTGAACGATGGAGCTGTCAGTTGGTGCAGTTCTAAACAAAGCGTTGTGGCGGGATCTACATGTGAAGTGGAGTACATAGCTGCTTCGGAAGCAGCAAATGAAGGAGTCTGGATGAAGGAGTTCATATCCAATCTAGGTGTCATACCTAGTGCATCGGGTCCAATGAAAATCTTTTGTGACAATACTGGTGCAATTGCCTTGGCGAAGGAATCCAGATTTCACAAAAGAACCAAGCACATCAAGAGACGCTTCAATTCCATCCGGGATTTAGTCCAGGTGGGAGACATAGAAATTTGCAAGATACATACGGATCTGAATGTTGCAGACCCGTTGACTAAGCCTCTTCCATGAGCAAAACATGATCAGCACCAAGGCTCCATGGGTGTTAGAATCATTACTGTGTAATCTAGATTATTGACTCTAGTGCAAGTGGGAGACTGAAGGAAATATGCCCTAGAGGCAATAATAAAGTTATTATTTATTTCCTTATATCATGATAAATGTTTATTATTCATGCTAGAATTGTATTAACCGGAAACATAATACTTGTGTGAATACATAGACAAACAGAGTGTCACTAGTATGCCTCTACTTGACTAGCTCGTTGATCAAAGATGGTTATGTTTCCTAGCCATAGACATGAGTTGTCATTTGATTAACGGGATCACATCATTAGGAGAATGATGTGATTGACTTGACCCATTCCGTTAGCTTAGCACTCGATCGTTTAGTATGTTGCTATTGCTTTCTTCATGACTTATACATGTTCCTATGACTATGAGATTATGCAACTCCCGTTTACCGGAGGAACACTTTGTGTGCTACCAAACGTCACAACGTAACTGGGTGATTATAAAGGTGCTCTACAGGTGTCTCCAAAGGTACTTGTTGGGTTGGCGTATTTCGAGATTAGGATTTGTCACTCCGATTGTCGGAGAGGTATCTCTGGGCCCTCTCGGTAATGCACATCACTTAAGCCTTGCAAGCATTGCAACTAATGAGTTAGTTGTGGGATGATGTATTACGGAACGAGTAATGAGACTTGCCGGTAACGAGATTGAACTAGGTATTGAGATACCGACGATCGAATCTCGGGCAAGTAACATACCGATGACAAAGGGAACAACGTATGTTGTTATGCGGTCTGACCGATAAAGATCTTCGTAGAATATGTGGGAGCCAATATGAGCATCCAGGTTTCGCTATTGGTTATTGACCGGAGACGTGTCTCGGTCATGTCTACATAGTTCTCGAACCCGTAGGGTCCGCACGCTTAACGTATCGATGACAGTTATATTATGAGTTTATATGTTTTGATGTACCGAAGGTTGTTCGTAGTCTCGGATGTGATCACGGACATGACGAGGAGTCTCGAAATGATCGAGACATGAAGATTGATATATTGGATGACTATATTCGGACACTGGAATGGTTCCGGGGGTTATCAGATATATATACCGAAGTACCGGGGGGTTACTGGAACCCCCCGGAGGCTATTGGGCCTCATGGGCCCAATTCGTGGAAGAGGAGAGGCGGCCAAGGGGCAGCCGCGCGCCCCTCCCCCCAAGTCCGAATTGGACAATGAGGAGGGGGGCAAGGGGCAGCTGCGCGCCCCTCCCCCCTAAGTCCGAATTGGACAAGGAGGGGGGCGGCGCCCCCCTTTTCCTTCCCCCTCTCTCCTTCCCTGTCCTCTCCTAGTCCAACAAGGAAGGGAGGGAGTCCTACTCCCGGTGGGAGTAGGACTCCTCCTGGCGCGCCTCCTCCTAGCCGACCGCACCTCCCCCTTGCTCCTTTATGTACGGGGGTCAGGGGGGCACCCTAGACACAACAATTGATCGTTTGATCTTTTAGCCGTGTGCGGTGCCCCCCTCCACCATAGTCCACCTCGATAATACTGTAGTGGTGCTTAGGCGAAGCCCTGCGTCGGTAGAATATCATCATCGTCACCACGCTGTCGTGCTGACGAAACTCTCCCTCAACACTCGGCTGGATCGGAGTTCGAGGGATGTCATCAGGCTGAACGTGTGCTAAACTCAGAGGTGTCGTGCGTTCGGTACTTGATCGGTCGGATCGTGAAGATGTACGGCTACATCAACCGTGTTGTGCTAACGCTTCCGCTTTCGGTCTACGAGGGTACGTGGACAACACCCTCCCCTCTCGTTGCTATGCATCACCATGATCTTGCATGTGCGTGGGAATTTTTTTTAAATTACTACGTTCCCCAACACAGATCCCGTACCTCCCTCGCGCAATGCGGAACGACCAGCACGTGGTCGGGATAGTGCGGCGGACCGACCACCCTGCGGTCGAGATAAAACGGCAACTCAGGCCTAACAACAGCCCGCCCCACCGCCCCGCAAAAACAGAGACAAAACACCTCGGGACTATACATACGACCTTCGGCAAGAACTGGACAGTAGAGCAGGACACACTAGATCAATCTACGGATCGCGAGACGCTTCCCAACTCGGGATGACGGCTACCTATTCGAACGTGACAAACCAAGTCATGCCCGGGCCGATAACCGCAGACGGACTTCATCAGAGGTGCGCCGTGACGCGGCCCGATATAGGGGCGCCGCACACCCCCTCTGCTTCACAGATGAAGTACTGGATCACGAATTCCCCGAGGGGCTCAAACCCGTCAACATTGAATCATACGACGGAACAACCGATTCTGCAGTGTGGATCGAAGATTTTATTCTCCACATCCATATGGCTCGAGGAGATGACCTCCACGCCATCAAATACCTCCCACTAAAATTAAAAGGGCCAGCTAGACACTAGTTAAATAGCCTGCCTGAAAATTCCATCGGCAGCTGGGAGGACTTGGAAGAAGCTTTTCTTGACAATTTCCAAGGTACTTATGTCCGGCCACCAGATGCCGATGACTTAAGTCATATAGTGCAACAACCCGGAGAATCAGCTAGAAAATTCTGGACTAGGTTCCTAACCAAAAAGAACCAGATCGTTGACCATCCGGATGCCGAAGCCTTCGCAGCCTTCAAACACAGCATCCGTGACGAATGGCTCGCCCGCCACCTCGGCCAAGAAAAGCCGAAATCCATGGCAGCCCTCACAGCACTCATGACCCGCTTTTGCACGGGTGAGGACAGGTGGCTGGCTCGTAGTATAAACACAGCCAACGAGGCAGGCCCCTCTGAGGCCAAAAACAGCACCGGCAAGCCCCGGCGCAATAAACACAAATGCCGAGGTAATGGCGATAACACCGATGACACGGCGGTTCACGCCGGATTCTGTGGATCCAAGTCTGGCCAGCGGAAGAAGCCTTATAAAAAGAACAGCGAGGGACCATCCAGCTTGGACCACATACTCGATCGTCCGTGCCAGATACATGGCACCCCAGACAAAGAAGCCAATCATACTAATAGAGATTGCCGGGTCTTCAAGCAAGCCAGCAAGTCAAATGCCGGAAGCAAGAAAACGGGATCGCAAAGCGAGAACGATGACGAAGAGCCCCGACAGCCGAACACTGGAGGACAGAAAAAGTTTCCCCCTCAAGTCAAAACGGTGAACATGATATACGCTACACACATCCCCAAAGGGGAGCGCAAGCGCGCACTCAGGGACATCTATGCGATAGAGCCAGTCGTCCCAAAATTCAATCCATGGTCATCATTCCCGATCACCTTTGATCGTCGAGATCATCCAACTAGTATCCGGCATGGCGGTTCGGCCGCACTGGTCCTCGACCCAATCATCGACGGATTTCACCTCACACGAGTCCTAATGGATGGTGGTAGCAGCCTCAACCTGCTCTATCAGGATACAGTGCGCAAAATGGGCATTAACCCATCATGGATTAAGCCCACAAGGACTACCTTTAAAGGAGTCATCCCAGGCGTTGAGGCCCGCTGTACGGGCTCAATCACACTTGAGGTTGTCTTCAGATCCCTGGACAACTTCCGAAGCGAGGAGTTACTCTTCGACACCGTCCCCTTTCGCAGCGGCTACCACACACTGCTTGGACGAACCGCGTTTGCTCGATTCAACGCGGTACCTCATTACGCTTATCTCAAGCTCAAGATGCCCAGACCTCGTGGCGTTATAACAGTCAATGGAAATACAGAACACTCCCTCCGTACCGAGGAGCATACCGCGGCCTTAGCAGCAGAAGTACAGCGTGGCCTTTCTCAGCCGAACCTTAATTCGGCGGCCGAACTCCCGGACACCATTAAGAGAGTCCGGACCGTTCTGCGGCGAGGCAGACCAGCTCGTCAAGAGCTTAACTAGCAATTTTGCCGCCGTCCAAGTCCCGATCGAATGGCGGCATTCGTACCGCGCGTACATAATTACGCACTCAAAATTCCTTGGGCATCAATGGAGGCATAGCCAACTCGCGATCCACAGTACGGCTCGACCGATCCCGGATCCGCACAATCTCACTTTTCCTTTTTATTTCGGGATTTTCTCTTTTCGAGGTCTCTTTCGACAACCAGTTCGTCGGACACACCAAGGAGGCAAGGAGCTTTGGCGTACAAGGAAATCTCCAGGTGGTCTCTGCTAACGATCGCTATACCTGTTTTACATACCTACACGCAGCTCGCTCTTGGTCGCGGCATGTTAAATAGCCTTTCTTACTTACTGCATTACTTGAACAAGTACGCCTTGGCATATTAATCATACTACAATAAAGGGTAGTGTCAGCTTATTACTTGATATCCTGCTCTTTTTTACCTCTGTATTTATTACTCATTGCACACGTACATTCTGGTACGTATTAGTGCGCCAGGGGCTTCATCACGCCCCACATTACGACAATAAAAGTCCAAACACTTTTACAGTACAGTTCGGCACCCCGAACTTATTGCATTATATGCATCGGCTCTGAATCATGTCTTTGGTCAATAGTTGGGTTGCCCGGCTCCTGTGCTTGCTACCTTATGTTCCGCTATGTCGGCTAGGGTAGTAAAGGGAGAACTACTACGATTGTGTCCCGGTTCTTTCGGACGAGCACCTCAGTAGAGAAAGCCGAAAAATGACTGTCAAGATGCGGCGAGAGTTGGTCAGCTGTTCGAGAGGTTACAAATCGTTAGAGATTTTCTCCACTTCATGCGAGGAATTGGTTTCCCCGATTAGGCGTGTGTTACGCCCCTAGTTCGGCCTTCCTAATACCAGGGGCTTCGCCGAATTTCTTATTGTCAAACTCCTATGGCTAAGTGAGGGTGATAAAGGCCGCATAGTCTGATTGCCTTGTTCGTTGCGCTAAACAACTCCTTTAAGGAACACAATGTGGAGTAAAGAGTGTTTAGAATTATCCCGAACACCCCCGTACTACCTACGTGGAGGCAGAAGCCGACGACTGGTCATCCCTCAGATTTCATAAACGGCCACACAGGAGGTAGAATTTAAATTGCAAGCATTATATTACACAACATCATTGTTCCATATTACAGGACATGATAATACGAATGTTTTCATGGGAATATAACATCCTTCGAACATTGCTCCGCTACGAGGCGGGATCCCTCCAGGACACTATCAAAATAAAGCTCGGGTCGACGATGCTCCTTGCCCTCAGGCGGCCCCTCGGTCACCAGCTTCTTGGCATCTAGCTTCGCCCAATGCGTATTGATGCGGGCAAATGCCATCCGTGCACCTTCAATGCAGACCGGTCGCTTCACGGCTTCGAGCCGTGGGCAGGCACTCACGAGCCGCTTCACAATTTCGAAGTAGCTGCTGGGTATGGGCTCGGCAGGCCACAGCCAGACTATCAGGTCCTTCATAGCTAGCTCGGCCGACCTGTGCAGCTCGACCAGCTGTTCCAGCTGGTCGCTAAAGGGCACCGGATGTTCTGGTCCAAAATATTGAGACTAGAACTGCTTCTCCGTAGACATCCCCTCTTCGGCTCGATAAAACTCGACATCATCTGATATGCTGCGCGGCAGATTCGCAAACGACCCTGGAAAACCCAAATTCTGGTCAGCATAGGGAATGTTTCCTTTGCCTACTGGCTTTGCATAGCGAAAGACTTACCAGCCGTAATCTTCTTGGCCGCCTGAATTTCTTGGAGGGTGCTCTGAGCTTTCGCTCGGGCATCCTGTGCGCTTTGGCGGGCCTTTGCAAGTTCAGACTCTTGCATCTTAAAATCGCGCTCCAAGGACTCGAGTTTCTCGACGGCGTCCTGGAGCTCTTGCTGGGCCTTGCTAACCATGGCCTCGTGCTTCTCGCGCGCGGCGCGTTCCTTGGCCGCTTTGTCCTCGGCCTCGGCTAATGCCTTCTTGAGGGCCGCCACCTCGGTCGTGGCCCCTAACAAAGTTCACGACACTTTAGTCATCTTGAACAATTTATTCTTCAATATACACGCAGGTAATAATACCTCGGCGATCCTCCAGCTGCTTGTTCACGAGGCCGAGCTCTTCCTCGGCCCGCTCCAGTTTCCGCTTCAGTCTGGAGACCTCCGTGGTTTGAGCAGTAGCAGCCCGCAACGAGGCCTGCTTAGTCGCATAGACACTTTTTGTTAGACTCCTGCGATAATTATTTTTGTTCCTCTGTTCGGTTTTTCTTGAGGGACACCGAACAGAGCATCAGGGGCTACTGTCTACGCTGTGATATTCCTCTTACAATTACATTACTCACCTCAAAGCCTGTTAGAAGGCTAGCGCAGGCTTCGTTCAGTCCGCTTTTGGCGAACTGAACCTTCTCAATCACCGTACCCATAATGGTACGGTGCTCATCCACAATGGAAGCGCCTCGTAGCGTTTCCAGCAGATTATCCGGTGCCTCTGGTTGGACAGAGGTCACCGGCGGAACATGCACACCTCCTCCTTTTGAGGTAGGCCGTTCGCTGGACTCCGGAGCCATGAAGGTCTCCGAAATAGTATTCGGCTGAGAGCCAAATGGAACCCGACCTCCATCACCAGTCCCCATGGGGGCTTTTTCCCCCACGTGTCCGACGGCCGAGGAGTCATCCTGGGGCGCCACCCTGACGATCTCCGGAACCTCCCCTCGGTCTGGGATGGTCCTTTGGGACACCACTTCGTCATCACCTTTGGGCGAGACAGAATGAGCAGGTGGCGGAGACATGCTAGCCATCTCCTTAGAGTCTAGCGAACCCTCTGTTGAGGATCGCGGGGAGCCGTCACGGGCCGGGCTGGAATAACACAATTTACACATACCAATATTAAAAATCGGAAAGGCCATACGTTTGGGCGCGCATAAGGATTTTTGTACTTACGATGGCCTGAGGCTTGGTCCGGGGAGGTCGTTCCGGATTGCTATCGATATCACACGCGGAGTTATCCGCACGGGAGCCCCTCCCCTTCTTGGGTGCCTCCTGTTGGGAATCGTAGCATAATTTTAAAATTTTCCTACGCTCACCAAGATGCATCTAAGGAGTCTACTAGCAACGAAGGGAAGGGAGTGCATCTACATACCCTTGTAGATCGCGAGCAGAAGCGTTCCAATGAACGTGGATGACGGAGTCGTACTCGCCGTGATCCAAATCACCGATGACCGAGTGCCGAACGTACGGCACCTCCGCGTTCAACACACGTACGGTGCAGCGACGTCTCCTCCTTCTTGATCCAGCAAGGGGGGAGGAGAGGTTGATGGAGATCCAACAGCACGACGGCGTGGTGGTGGATGTAGCGGGTCTCCGGCAGGGCTTCGCCAAGCTTCTGCGAGAGAGAGAGAGGTGTTGCAGGGGAGGAGGGAGGCGCCCAAGGCTTAGATCTTGCTGCCCTCCCTTCCCCCCACTATATATAGGGCCAAGGGAGAGGGGGGGGGCGCAGCCTTGCCACTTCCTCCAAGGAAGGGTGCGGCCAGGGGGGAGTCCTTCCCCCCCCAAGACACCTCGGAGGTGCCTTCCCCCTTTAGGACTCTCCCTTTTTTTTCTTATCTCTTGCGCATGGGCCTCTTGGGGCTGGTGCCCTTGGCCCATATAGGCTAAGGCGCACCCCTTACAGCCCATGTGGCCCCCCGGGGCTGGTGGACCCCCTTGGTGGACCCCCGGACCCCTTTCGGCACTCCCGGTACAATACCGATAAAGCGCGAAACTTTTCCGGCGACCAAAATAAGACTTCCCATATATAAATCTTTACCTCCGGACCATTCCGGAACCTCTCGTGATGTCCAGGATCTCATCCGGGACTCCGAACAACTTTCGGGTTTCCGCATACATATATCTCTACAACCCTAGCGTCAGCGGACCTTAAGTGTGTAGACCCTACGGGTTCGGGAGACATGCAGACATGACCGAGACGCCTCTCCAGTCAATAACCAACAGCAAGATACCCATGTTGGCTCCCACATGTTCCACGATGATATCATCGGATGAACCACGGTGTCGAGGATTCAATCAATCCGTATGCAATTCCCTTTGTCAATCGGTATGTTACTTGCCCGAGATTCGATCGTCGGTATCCCAATACCTTGTTCAATCTCGTTACCGGCAAGTCTCTTTACTCGTACCGCAATGCATGATCCCGTGACTAATGCCTTAGTCACATTGAGCTCATTATGATGATGCATTACCGAGTGGACCCAGAGATACCTCTCTGTCACACGGAGTGACAAATCCTAGTCTCGATCCGTGCCAACCCAACAGACACTTTCGGAGATACCCGTAATGCACCTTTATAGTCACCCAGTTACGTTGTGACGTTTGGCACACCCAAAGCACTCCTACGGTATCCGGGAGTTGCACGATCTCATGGTCTAAGGAAAAGATACTTGACATTGGAAAAGCTCTAGCAAACGAAACTACACGATCTTTTATGCTATGCTCAAGTTGGGTCTTGTCCATCACATCATTCTCCTAATGATGTGATCCCGTTATCAATGACATCCAATGTCCATAGTCAGGAAACCATGACTATCTGTTGATCAACGAGCTAGTCAACTAGAGGCTTACTAGGGATAGGTTGTGGTCTATGTATTCACACATGTATTACGATTTCCGGACAATACAATTATAGCATGAATAATAGACAATTATCATGAACAAATAAATATAATAATAACCATTTATTATTGCCTCTAGGGCATATTTCCAACAGTCTCCCACTTGCACTAGAGTCAATAATCTAGTTCACATCACCATGTGATTAACACTCACTGGTCACATCACCATGTGACCAACATCTAAAGAGTTTACTAGAGTCAACGATCTAGTTCACATCACTATGTGATTATCACTCAATGTGTTCTGGTTTGGTCATGTTATGCTTGTGAGAGAGGTTATTAGTCCACGGGTCTGAACCTTTCAGAACCGTGTGCTTTACGAATATCTATGTCATCTTGTGGATGCTACCACGCGCTATTTGGAGCCATTTCAAATAATTGCTCTACTATACGAATCCGGTTTACTACTCAGAGTCATCCGGATTAGTGTCAAAGTTCGCATCGACGTAACCCTTTACGATGAACTCCTTTCCACCTCCATAATCGAGAAAATTCCTTAATCCACTAGGTACAAAGGATAAGTTCGACCGCTGTCATGAGATCCTTTCCCGGATCACCATTGTACCCTCTTGACCAACTCATGGCAAGGCACACTACATGTGCGGTACACAGCATAGCATACTATAGAGCCTACGTCTAAAGCATAGGGGACGACCTTCGTCCTTTCTCTATCTTCTGCTGTGGTCAGGTCTTGAGTCTCACTCAATACTCACACCTTGTAACACAGCCAAGAACTCCTTCTTTGCTGATCTTATTTTGAACTCTTTCAAAATCATGTCAAGGTGTGCTGTCTTTTGAAAGTATCATCAGGCGCCTTGATCTATCTCTATGGATCTTGATCCCCAATATGCAAGTAGCTTTATCCAGGTCTTCCTTTGAAAAACTCCTTTCAAACAACCCTTGGTGCTTTCTAGAAATTTTACATCATTTCGGATCATCAATATGTCATTCACATATACTTATCAGAAATGTTGTAGCGCTCCCACTCACTTTATTGTAAATACAAGTTTCTAACAAACTTTGTATAAACCCAAAAACATTGATCACCCCATCAAAGCGTATATTCTGACTCCGAGATGCTTGCTCTGATCCATGGAAGGATCGCTGGAGCTAGCATACCTTTTAGCATCCTTAGGATCGACAAAACCTTTCTGATTGTATCACATACAACCTTTCCTTACGAAAACTGGTAAGGAAACTTGTTTTGACATCCATCTGCCAGATTTCATAAATGTAGCTAATGCTAACATGATTCCGACAGACCTAAGCATCGTTACGGATGAGAAAAACTCATCGTAGTCAGCTCCTTGAACTTGTGAAAATACTCTTTGCCACAAGTCAAGCTTCATAGACGGTAACATTACCGTCCATGTCCGTCTTCTTCTTAAAGATCCATTTATCTCCATGGCTTGCCGATCATCGGGCAAGTTCACCAAAGTCCATGCTTTGTTCTGATACATGGATTCTATCTCGGATTTCATGGCCTCGAGCCATTCGTCGGAATATGGGCCTACCATCGCTTCTCCATAGCTCGTAGGTTCATTGTTGTCTAGCAACATGACTTCCAAGACAGGATCACGCATTACTCTGAAGTAGTGCGCATCCTCGTCATCCTACGAGGTTTGGTAGTGACTTGATCCGAAGTTTCATGATCACTATCATAAGCTTCCACTTCAATTGATGTAGGTGCCATAGGAACAACTTCCTGTGCCCTGCTACACACTAGTTGAAGCGACGGTTCAATAACCTTATCAAGTCTCCACCATCCTCCCACTCAATTCTTTCGAGAGAAACTTTTCCTCGAGAAAGGACTCGTTTCTAGAAGCAATTACTTTTGCTTCCAGATAGGAGGTATACCCAACTGTTTTTGGGTATTCTATGAAGATGCATTTATCCGCTTTAGGTTCGAGCTTATCAGCCTGAAACTTTTTCACATAAGCATCGCAGCCCCAAACTTTTAAGAAACGACAACTTAGGTTTCTATAAACGGTGTCGTCTCAACGGAATTGCATGGTGCCCCTTTTAAAGTGAATGCGGTTGTCTCTAATGCCTAACCCATAAATGATAGTGGTAATTTGATAAGAAACATCATGGCATGCACCATATCCAATAGGGTGCAGTTATGATGTTCGGACACACCATCACACTATGGTGTTCCAGGCGGTATTAATTGTGAAACACTTTCCACAATGTCTCAATTGTGTGCCAAACTCGTATCTCAGATACTCATCTCTATGATCATATCACAGACATTTTATCCTCTTGTCACGACGATCTTCAACTTCACTCTGAAATTGCTTGAACCTTTCAATAATTCAGACTAGTGTTTCATCAAGTAAATACACTCAGCATCTACTCAAATCATCTGTGAAGTAAGAACATAACGATATCCACTGCATGCCTCAGCATTCATTGGACTACATACATCAAAATGTATTACTTCCAATAAATTGCTCTCTTGTTCCATCTCACTGAAAACGAGGCCTTTCAGTCATCTTGCCCATGTGGTATGATTTGCATGTCTCAAGTGATTCATAATCAAGTGAGTCCAAACGATCCATCTGTATGGAGTTTCTTCATGCATATATACCAATAGGCATGGTTCGCATGTCTCAATCTTTTCAAAAATGAGTGAGTCCAAAGATCCACCTACATGGAGCTTCTTCATGCGTTCTACACCAATATGACTCAAGTGGCAGTGCCACAAGTATGTGGTACTATCATTACTATCTTATATCTTTTGGCATGAACATGTGTATCACTACGATCGAGATTCATTTTAGGTGCAAGACCATTGAAGGTATTATTCAAATAAACAGAGTAACCATTATTCTCCTTAAATGAATAACCGTTTTGCGGTAAACATAATCCAATCATGTTCAGCGCAACCACCAAATCTCGATGGTAGAGGGAGCATGCGATGCTTGATCACATCAACCTTGGAAACACTTCCAACACATATCGTCATCTCACCTTTAGCTAGTCTCCATTTATTCCGCAGCTTTTATTTCAAGTTACTAACACTTAGCAACCGAACCAGTATCTAATACCCTGGTGCTGCTAGGAGTACTAGTAAAGTACACATTCATATAACGTATATCCAATATACTTTGTCGACCTTGCCTGCCTTCTCATCTACCAAGTATCTAGGGTAGTACTACTTCAGTGACCGTTCCTCTCATTACAGAAGCACTTAGTCTCGGGTTTGGGTTCAACCTTGGGATTCTTCACTAGAGCAGCAAACGACTTGCTGTTTCATGAAGTATCCCTTTTGCCCTTGCCCTTCTTAAACTAGTGGTTTTACTAACCATCAACAATTGATGCTCCTTCTTGATTTCTACTCTCGCGGTGTCAAACATCGCGAATAGCTCAAGGATCATCATAACTATCCTTGATATGTTATAGTTCATCACGAAGCTCTACTAGCTTGGTGGCAGTGACTATGGAGAACTATCACTATCTCATCTGGGAGATTAACTCCCACTCGATTCAAGCGATTGTGGCACTCAGACAATCTGAGCACACGCTCAACGATTGAGCTTTTCTCCCTTAGTTTGCAGGCTTAAGAAACTTGTCAGAGGTCTCATACCTCTTGACGTGGGCACTAGTCTGAAATCCCAATTTCAGTCTTCGGAACATCTCACATGTTCTGCGACGTTTCAGAAACGTCTTTGGTGCCACAATTCTAAACCGCACCGAACTATCACGTAGTTATCAAAACGTGTATGTCAGATGTTTTGTAACATCTACAGACGACGCTGAGGTTCAGCACACCGAGCGGTGCATTAAGGACATAAGCCTTCTATGCAGCAATGAGGACAATCCTCAGTTTACGGACCCAGTCCGCATAATTGCTACTACCAACTTTCAACTAAATTTTCTCTAGGAACATATCTTAACCAGTAGAACTAAAGCGCAAGCCATGACATAATTTGCAAATACTTTTTGACTATGTTCATGATAATGAAGTTCATCTGATTATGAACTCCCACTCAGATAGACATCCCTCTAGTCATCTAAGTGAAACATGATCCGAGTTCAACTAGGCCGTGTCCGATCATCACGTGAGACGGACTAGTCAAGATCGGTGAACATCTCCATGTTGATCGTATCTTCTATATGACTCATGCTCGACCTTTCGGTCCTCCGTGTTCCGAGGCCATGTCTGTACATGCTAGGCTCGTCAAGTCAACCTAAGTGTATTGCGTGTGTTCCGAGGCCATGTCTGTACATGCTAGGCTCGTCAACACCCGTTGTATTCGAACGTAAGAATCTATCACACCCGATCATCATGTGGTGCTTCGAAACGACGAACCTTCGCAACGGTGCACAGTTAGGGTGAACACTTTCTTGAAATTATTATAAGGGATCATCCTACTTGCTACCGCCGTTCTAAGCAAATAAGATACAGAAACATGATAAACATCACATGCAATCAAATAGTGACATGATATGGCCAATATCATCATGCTCCTTTGATCTCCATCTTCGGGGCACCATGATCATCTTTGTCACCGGCATGACACCATGATCTCCATCATCATGATCTCCATCATTGTGTCTTCATGAAGTCGTCACGCCAACGATTACTTCTACTTCTATGGCCAACTCGTTTAGCAACAAAGTAAAGTAATTTACATGGCGTTATTCAATGACTCGCATGTCATGCAAAATAATAAAGACAACTCCTATGGCTCCTGCCGGTTGTCATACTCATCGACATGCAAGTCGTGATTCCTATTACAAGAATATGATCAATCTCATACATCACATATATCATTCATCACATCTTCTGGCCATATCACATCACATAGCACTTGCTGCAAAAACAAGTTAGACGTCCTCTAATTGTTGTTGCAAGTTTTTACGTGGTTTGTAGGTTTCTAGCAAGAACGTTTCTTACCTACGTATGACCACAACGTGATTTGCCAATTTCTATTTACCCTTCATAAGGACCCTTTTCATCGAATCTGTTCCGACTAAAGTAGGAGAGACAGACACCCGCTAGCCACCTTATGCATCTAGTGCATGTCAGTCGGTGGAACCTGTCTCACGTAAGAGTACGTGTAAGGTCGGTCCGGGCCGCTTCATCCTACAATGCCGCCGAAACAAGAAAAGACTAGTAGCGGCAAGAAGAATTGGCAAACTCAACGCCCACAACTACTTTGTGTTCTACTCGTGCATAGTAACTACGCATAGACCTGGCTCGTGATGCCACTGTTGGGAATCGTAGCATAATTTTAAAATTTTCCTACGCTCACCAAGATGCATGTATGGAGTCTACTAGCAACGAAGGGAAGGGAGTGCATCTACATACCCTTGTAGATCGCGAGCGGAAGCGTTCCAATGAACGTGGATGACGGAGTCGTACTCGCCGTGATCCAAATCACCGATGACCGAGTGCCGAACGTACGGCACCTCCGCGTTCAACACATGTATGGTGCAGCGACGTCTCCTCCTTCTTGATCCAGCAAGGGGGGAGGAGAGGTTGATGGAGATCCAACAGCACGACGCCGTGGTGGTGGATGTAGCGGGTCTCCGGCAGGGCTTCGCCAAGCTTCTGCGAGAGAGAGAGAGGTGTTGCAGGGGAGGAGGGAGGCGCCCAAGGCTTAGATCTTTCTGCCCTCCCTTCCCCCCACTATATATAGGGCCAAGGGAGAGGGGGGGCGCAGCCTTGCCCCTTCCTCCAAGGAAGGGTGCGGCCAGGGGGGAGTCCTTCCCCCCCAAGGCACCTCGGAGGTGCCTTCCCCCTTTAGGACTCTCCCTTTTTTTCTTATCTCTTGCGCAAGGGCCTCTTGGGGCTGGTGCCCTTGGCCCATATAGGCCAAGGCGCACCCCTTACAGCCCATGTGGCCCCCCGGGGCTGGTGGACCCCCGGACCCCTTTCGGCACTCCCGGTACAATACCGATAAAGCGCGAAACTTTTCCGGCGACCAAAATAAGACTTCCCATATATAAATCTTTACCTCCGGACCATTCCGGAACCTCTCGTGACGTCCGGGATCTCATCCGGGACTCCGAACAACTTTCGGGTTTCCGCATACATATATCTCTACAACCCTAGCGTCACCGGACCTTAAGTGTGTAGACCCTACGGGTTCGGGAGACATGCAGACATGACCGAGACGCCTCTCCGGTCAATAACCAACAGCGGGATCTGGATACCCATGTTGGCTCCCACATGTTCCACGATGATATCATCGGATGAACCACGGTGTCGAGGATTCAATCAATCCGTATGCAATTCCCTTTGTCAATCGGTATGTTACTTGCCCGAGATTCGATCGTCGGTATCCCAATACCTTGTTCAATCTCGTTACCGGCAAGTCTCTTTACTCGTACCGCAATGCATGATCCCGTGACTAACGCCTTAGTCACATTGAGCTCATTATGATGATGCATTACCGAGTGGGCCCAGAGATACCTCTCCGTCACACGGAGTGACAAATCCCAGTCTCGATCCGTGCCAACCCAACAGACACTTTCGGAGATACCCGTAATGCACCTTTATAGTCACCCAGTTACGTTGTGACGTTTGGCACACCCAAAGCACTCCTACGGTATCCGGGAGTTGCACGATCTCATGGTCTAAGGAAAAGATACTTGACATTGGAAAAGCTCTAGCAAACGAAACTACACGATCTTTTATGCTATGCTCAAGTTGGGTCTTGTCCATCACATCATTCTCCTAATGATGTGATCCCGTTATCAATGACATCCAATGTCCATAGTCAGGAAACCATGACTATCTGTTGATCAACGAGCTAGTCAACTAGAGGCTTACTAGGGACAGGTTGTGGTCTATGTATTCACACATGTATTACGATTTCCGGACAATACAATTATATCATGAATAATAGACAATTACCATGAACAAAGAAATATAATAATAACCATTTATTATTGCCTCTAGGGCATATTTCCAACACCTCCGCCTCCAGATTTGTGGAGGCCGCTCTCTTCTTCCTCCCCACCTCGGGTGAGGAGTCTTCTTCTTCTTCCTCCTCCTCGTCATCATCTTTGGCGGACGAAGAGTGAGTCTCGTCTTCGGACATCACGTCTGAAGCGCCTTTTCGGCAAGTGCCCCTCTGGACCCCTTTGGCCGCTTTCTTGGACGTCTTCTCCAGCACCTCATAAGGTGCTGGGAACAACATTTTCGTCAGTAACGGGAATTCTGGGTCCTCGGGCAGCAGAGCCGGGCAGTTAATCCCCCCTGCTACCTCGATCCAGGCCTGAAAACATGAATGGGAAGGCTTAGGCTTTTTCCCTGAAATATGCTAGTAAAGGGGATACCTTGAAAACATGGAAGAACTTACTGAATTAGCCTGGCGTTTTAAGCTGAGCCCGCGATCCTCGGTCGTGGGCGGTGGCGTCTCGCCGGCCTTGAAGATCACTTTCCAGATGTCTTCGTGCGTCGTGCCGAAGAGCTCTAGTAGCGTCTGGTGCTTGGCCGGATCGTACTCCCACAGACAGCAAGTCCGGCGTTGGCACGGAAGGACCCGACGAACGAGCATGACCTGGATAACATTGACAAGCTTGATTTTCCTGTCTATCATGTTCTGGGTGCACGTCTGGAGCCCAGTCAGCTTGTCCGAGGGACCCCGGGTTAGGCCCCTCTCTTGCCAGGAGGTGAGCCGCATCGGGGTTTCGGATCGGAATTCGGGGGCCGCCGCCCAGTTAGTGTCGCGTGGCTCGGTGATATAGAACCACCCTGATTTCCACCCCTTTACCATCTCCGCGAAGGAGCCTTCGGGCCAGGTAACATTGGGCATCTTTCCCACCATGGCGCCTCCGCACTCCGCTTGTTGACCGCTCACCACCTTCGGCTTCACATTGAAGGTCTTCAGCCATAGACCGAAATGAGTTGGGATGCGGAGAAAGGCCTCGCACACGACAATGAACGCCATGATGTTGAGAATGAAGTTAGGGGCTAGGTCATGGAAGTCTACCCCGTAGTAAAACATCAGTCCACGGACGAACGGGTGGAGAGGGAATCCCAGCCCGCGGACAAAATGTGTGAGAAACACAACCCTCTCATGGGGCTCTGGAGTAGGGACGATCTATCCTTTGACCGGGAGTCGGTGAGCGATCTCCTTGGCCAGGTATCCGGCCTCCCAGAGCTCCTTGATGTCCTTCTTCTTAACGGAGGAGGCCATCCACTTGCCTCCAGCTCCGGATCCGGACAAGTTTGGAGTGCTTTCTCGAACGAGGAAAAGCTGAAGCTTGGGCGCTGGAGCTCAAGGACGGAAGGGCTGAGGGAGGGAAAGGGCGTGGGTGAAAAAAGGGAATCCTTATCCCCTTATAAAGGCCACGAATATCAAGCGCCTCCCCACTCGCCCTAAAAGCTCGCCTATTCCCAGGGCCTGTGTAAACGGCACGGTTGGGTTACCCATGCCCGCATTGATGGGAATCCCGTGATAAGGGGACACGATCTCTGCTTTGACAAGACGTGCCAATGGCAACCGCGTCTCGGGACATGGAGCGTCGGGCACATAACGGTCCGGAATTATGACCGGTCGGACGTAATGTCATGCTACAAAAATTTGATAACGGATTAGATTTGTGTACAAATTATATTCTCTCTGTGGTTGTGTATGGTGTGCGTGACAAGTCCGGATACTATCATCGCGTCCGAAGACTATCTTGGAGTTCGGAAAAAGGGGAACCCGCCTTGCAATACCGAAGACAATCTGCGCGCCGGACTCCTCGTCATTGAAGCCAGGTCCAGGGGCTACTGAGGGAGTCCTGGACTGAGGGGTCCTCGGGCGTCCGACCTGTTATCCAATGGCCGGACTGATGGGCTATGAAGACATGAAGACCGAAGATTGTACCCGTGTCCAGATAGGACTCTCCTTGGCGTGGAAGGCAAGCTTGGCGATCAGCTATGAAGATTCCTTCTTATGTAACCGACTCTATGTAACCCTAGATCCCTCTGATGTCTATGTAAACCGGAGGGTGTAGTCTGGATAGGAGATACTCATTACCATAGTCATACAGGCTTGACTTCTAGGGTTTAGCCATTACGATCTCATGGTAGATCAACTCTTGTAACACTCATATTCATCAAGATCAATCAAGCTGGAAGTAGGGTATTACCTCCATAGAGAGGGCCCGAACCTGGGTAAACATCGTGTCCCCCGTCTCCTGTAACCATCGATCCTAGACGCACAGTTCGGGACCCCCTACCCGAGATCCGCCAGTTTTGACACCGACAACAGCTCCTTCACAGTCTTGCGCAATCGAACGTTCATCTTGGAACGTATCCGGCGATTGCGCATGTTGGACTGGAATGCAACTATCACAACTGCCAGGTGGATATCTGGGATGTTTCCGTGAACTTGGCTGAACCTCTGCATGTACTTCCGCAGAGTCTCGCCTTCCTTCTGTGGGAGGAGCTGCAAATCACTGGGCCACCCTGGTTCTTGATGGCCACCCATGAAGGCGCCAACAAACTCATGGCACAGGTCAGCCCAGGTCAAAATGGAGTTCTCCGACAGGTGCATTAACCAGAACCTCACATTTGGCTTGAGTGCTAAAGGGATGTAATTGGCAAATACCTTCTCGTCTCTTCCCCCGACAGCTTGAACAGCGATGGTGTAGATGCTCAAGAACTCTGCCGGGTTCAGTCTCCCATCATACTTCTTTGGTATTTCCGGCTTGAACGTGCGAGTGGACGGCCAACGGACTTGTCGCAACTCACGGGTGAATGCAGGGCACCCAGCCTCGAAAGGCAGGTACCCTCCTTCGCCAGGCGCGGGCTCGTCGACGTTGGGGCCATCGTGCCTGTCGGATTGATGGTGAGTGTCGCGGCGTCGCTCGATGGTGACGTGCGCACCTTCCCTCTGCCTGTCCTCCAGGACTCGCTGTTGGCCTTGACGCACTCGAGGGTCGGACAAAGCCATCGAGACGTCATCGGGATCTTGGTCGCGTGGCTCTCGCACTAGCTGCCGCAGTGGAGATTGCATCGTGGGGGTGCCCCTTCTGCACGGCCAGCAGCGTGGGCCGTTGTCGTTGCCTGGGAGGCCGTGGCGGGCCAGCTCGCTATGATCCTCCCACCTCGGCGAAACCAATCAGGCTTTGAATGGTGGCTCTCCATTCCTCCATCTGATCGGCTGTCGGCAAAAATCTCAACAACAGCTGGGCCCGTGCCATGGCCTCCGTAGCAGTGCTTGGCATGGGTGATGAAGATGTAGATCATAACATTGCCCGGCTCCTGATGGTGCTGGTAGTGGCTGCGCCGCGCTCTCATCGTTGTGAGCCAGCCGCCTGGATGGCGTGGTGACGAGGTGGAGGCGCTTGAGGGCCAGCGGCTCCATTTGGCGGATTAGTTGGGTCAGCTCGCTCCGGGGTGGCGCATGCCCGCAGCCGCACCCGCAGCGGGAGCGGCCGGAGAGTTGCAGTTCGCCCCAGAGCGAGTGCCACCGCTGCGGCTGCGCCCTTCGGCCGGGCGGAGAGGCACGGACGGAATGATCTCCCCGCCCGTACCTCGTGGAGCGTGGTCGCTGGGACGTTGTTGGTATTGCCCTCCTACGGCACATTCCTCCCTTATTTCGGCCATGGGGGAGGTGGTGATGACACCGCCTGCGCCAGTCACATCCCCCGCAGTGTCCATACCTCCATGCACCCCCGTAGCCCTTGTGGCGCCGGCGGCCGCAGGCGACGAGGCCTTCGAAGTGGACGAATGAGCTGCGGCACCAGGCTTCTTCTTGGGCGCCATGGTCGATGGAGCCGTCGACGAAGCAGATGATGAAGATAATGCACTGTGTATGCTTCTCAGGTTCGCGCAAGCGCTCCCCCTACCTTGCGCACCAAAGATGTCATGGGAAACCACGGCCACCTATGGAGCCATCGGCTCCTTTTGGTTCGGCAGGGGGATGAGCACGTAGCACAAAGAGTGGAGGAGCGTAGCGCAGCATGGCAGAGATTGCACGGGCAATTTTACCCAGGTTCGGGCTGTCGTGAGGCGTAAAACCCTACTCTTGCTTTGGTGGATTGATGGGAGGACCGTGGTGGAGATGCAGCGCTCTTGCCCGGCAGGGTTGCCTCGAGGCGAGAGCCGCTACGCGCGTATGAGTGTACAAGGGTTCGAATCCTCTTTATGGTTGCCTTGGCCCTCCTTTTATAGATCATGGGGTCACCACAATGGCAAATCAGTCATTGTATACTGATTAGATAGCAACAGTGCTATCATACCTAACTCTGCAGACAGGGCAGAGCGCATTAAATGCGCTGTTTAGTGTCACATCGCGGTGTGACTGGCAAGCCTTGCCGGGCTGCTTGCCACCTCTTCACCTGCCTGCTTGACACGTCTCTGGACGGGTGTCATTTGGGGGTGATTTCCACAGAAAGTGGCTGCCATGTGTTAAATAGCCGTCACTTAGTCACTTGGGGGCTCACCACTGCACTGATCGATGACTTGCATCATTGTGAGGTGGAGCGGTGGAGCCCTGGTGGGGCGAACCGCCCTTGGCACCCACGGCAAGCTTGCCGGGATAGTCTTGAGGCTTGTCTTGGAAGCAACCTCGGCCCCGCCAGGCTCTCCTGCCTGACAAGGGAGATTCTTCCTTAGTGGTGTCTTGCTCCTTTAGCTTGACTTGGTCTTCTCGATCTGCCCTTTGATTTCTCAAAGGGCTTATCTCTTCGCTTGGCCTTGTCTTGGATATTGTACCCTTGACCTTAAACCTGTGCACAGTCTGGTCAACATACCCAGGGTTTGTTGCACCGACAAATATGAACCTCACATTTCAACTTGCCAAGCCCGATCTTGACCAATGCTCATGAAAATAGCACCTAATATGTACGGTTATTATGAAACACCTACCGAGAGACTACCATCTAGTGTGCACTTGTTCTCCATGATGTAGACAACACACTATAGATGATTTGAAGAGTTACTTCACATGTGCTTTCAAAAAGGTTGATCGACCACATTGTTCATGTCACATGGACAGTAAGGTACATGGTTCATGTCTTACAACATTGGTGATCAATGGGTTATGGACCTCACATTTGAATTAGCTTAAGTCACGATCCCGATGATTGTTAGCCAAGCTAATTCCAATTATGAAACACCATATAAGATTGCCATCCCAACTAGTCATGTGTTGTGCCACATTTATGCGTTCCTTATAGGTTGTATTTACCACCATACAATCCAAAATGAAGGCCAGATCAGAAACATGCAATGCACTCTCTTTGTTTCACATTTGTGTTGTGCAGCTTCAAATGATCCCAAATTTCACCAGTATCTACACGACACAGGTGTGCGCTTGAGCGACATCCTCTTCTTGTTACATTATGTATTTCAGTCATATGACAGACGCGAGCAACATTGGCCTAGAGTGCACTATTATTCACTCTCTCTTAGTCCAATGTGCAATGTCACCTTTCAGCTATTCCCTACGTGAGATGTTCTGCCTTGTCGTGATGGGACGCTCCAGCGAGCTACACCCTACGTGCTTCACCCAAGTAAAGCTCGCAGACAACCTATCTATCTTTACCTTAAGATGTTGTGCCTGCCGTGAAGAGGATGACACGATAGTACAGTTTCAAACTGAAAATGCTTGTTATGCTTCCATTCAAATCCGGACGTGCGGATCTATGCCTGCATGAGTGTGTTATACACTAATGAGTCCAAAATGTATGAAGTGATGAATCATCTGCCTTGTGCCTTGTGCAATCCACTTTAACAATTTGAATGGATAAAAACAAAAATAATAATTTAAATGGTTATTATTATACAAACTATATAGCATGGTGTCATGAAGTATTGTTATGTTTCATTCATGAACAAGTCTTGTTATGTCATATATCATTTTTGCTGCATAATCATCGACTGGTATGTCATACGTTGGTCTAAAAATTGATTTGAATTGGGACATTTCAATTCAAGATTATTTTAAGATGACAGACACATGTTTTGGTTGTTGGAAAAAGTATTGAAAATCCATTAGTTGTTTAGGAAACCGGGAGTTCCGGACATGCAGTTTAATAGAATGTAAATATTAGACATGAATAAAGTTGCGTGCGGTGTGAAACCAAAAAAGGAGTAGATACTTAATTCTCAGGACGTGAATCATTTCCCACCGTCTCCTCGGCACTCTCGCGCCCTTCTAGATTCTGGCTAACTATAAATATGGCGCCGGCCATGGTGATGGGCAAAGCAGTCACATTCATCTCGTACCATTCCTCACGCTCACCCTAATCCTCCCTTCCAAACACAGGTTCCCACCATGGCCCCTCGATCACTGCCCAATGCGTCTCACCGCCCAGCTCAGAGGAGGATGTGTCCCAACGCTTAGCCAAGCAGGATGCGCAGGCGCACATAGCATAGGTCAATGGCTCCCTTCTCCGAGCACCCGCTCTGACCAAGGAGGAGCTGTGGAAACTAATGGAGGTTGCACTTTGGGAGTCGTTGCTGCCAGCTGTGCGCGTAGAGAGAGAGGCAGCCATGAAGGCCAAGGAGGAGGAGCGAGCCGCACGTCTGGCGGCCTGGGAGGCCCATGTGGCTGCTAATAGAGAAATTGTAATGAAGCTTTGGCGGGAAGCTCATGCCAAGGTCGAGAGTGTGGAGGAAGATGCCAAATGGATGGACCTGAATGCCAATGGGTCCATGCGACTCATCTACGCCTGGAAGTACAAAGATCGGGTGTATGTTGCTAGCGAGGAAGATTACCTATGGGCGTCGGATTATTTAACCAGTGGCTTTGCACTGGCGATTCGGCGATGCGCGCATGAGCACCTCGCCAAATGTGAGGCCGAGGAGAAGGAGCTCTCTGACCGTTGTGGGAAGAGTCCCACACCAGGCAAATCATTGAATAATGAGGATAAGGAAATCATATGTTTCAAATTACACGTTACCATCATCTTTGGAATGTGCTGCTTGTTTAGATAAAGAAGTATTTTAAAAATGTGTAATTCTTGTTCCAAATTGTATGCAATTGTGGGAAACACATTTCCAATATGTGTGCAATTGTGTGTACCAACCTCCACATCCTCGTTTCCATGGACAGAAATCCCGCGCAAAGCAATCAACATTAATATAATAAATTGGCAATAGGAATAAATCACTTGTAAGCAAACAATAATCTAAATTGCATCATATATTTTCTTACATTCGCCTATGAATTCCCTTCCTTACATTGGTTAATCCCAGAGAACATTAGTATTTGTATATGTATATTAACTTACGTGTGATGTGTTTGTATGTACAAAAGTTTTCTAATACATCGAAAGTGGGTGAACTATGACAAGCTAAAGATCACAGGTGCTGAGCAAGGAGGCTTTGGCTCCCCCACTACTCCTAGTTAGCTTGTGGCACGGACAATGGTGGACAGCCGATCCTCTATACTGAATAAAGTTGGTCTACACAGCCTGCAACAACACCCCCGATGAAGGCCAGGAGAGCCCTCCGTGCGCTTGACATGTTTGCTGCCTGATGCAAAAGGCCAACCTCCCCCTTCACTGAGTACTGTTAGTGAAAATGATGTAATTAGTTTTCCTCCTGTTCACATTATTTAGTTCTAGGCTGAGGCCAGAGAGCTTTTAGGCATTCGCCATAAGACTGTAATTTGTTTTTCTACGCTTGGTTTTCTCTTACTGAATGCTTGGTTTCATTTATATGAATGGAACCGGGGACATGGTCCCTTTACTTCTAAAAAGAAATGCATGCACAAACTTTTCTATAGTTTTTTACTGAACACATTGAGAGTGCTAGTTTTCTAAAGATAGTAGAGATGCAGACGATCATCCATACACACATACGTCCGTCTGTCAACCTGAAGAAGTGACTACACTATTGGTTGTGCTTTTCACTATGGTGATGATGAATGCTGCACATCGGGCATGCACATGTGACAAGTTGCCTCCTCGTCTATGCACCAAGTGCGCATGTTGCTCCACGTAATGGAGCCAAATGACGCATTCCCTCGATCTCATTTGGCTCCATTATGCAGTGCAACAGGCGAGCTAGTGGTGCCCAAAAAGAGCAATGGGCGCCAATTCTATTATGGCAAAACGACAAGATGGCGAAGGAATCCTCCTTCGAGACTGGTGCCAGGACTGGCCGCTCATGGATGCTAAGCATCAAGGCCACGGTGAGTTATTCAGATATGACAATGGAGTGGGTTGGGGGAGGCTGAAAGAGAATGAGCTAATTGGTCATGGAGGCGGTCATCTATTCAGCCATGTCAATTTGGAGGGATGTGGTGGCTGCGAGGATAGAGAATGAGTTGTTTGGTCATGGCGAAGGTGTTCTTATATCCACGGGCGGTGGGTGACTGGCGGGAAAAAATGGCGGCAAAAGTTGGTGGGAGGAGGGGAAAAGTGGCGTCAATGGCCGATGGCAGTTGGCACGCTTCGGCCGCCATGAATCGACACGCTACATCACTGAAACGTGTCGTCTGCCTTTGTCAGGGGACGAGATGAGCCGCGCGGGCCTGTATACTCTGCTAAGTAAACGATACCAACATTTTGATCGATAACTTATGGGTGCCTTATTGGCAATGCAGTGCGTACTGCATGCTCGACTTCCTGTGTTCGAGCCAAAGGAAGCACACTGTTTTTTGCCCATTTTAAATACAGTGTAGGGGTTCGCAGGAACACTATCAGAAAGGAGATTCACTACTTTCAAAAAATATCTACATAGACTTTAACAACTAGTCCCTGGAATATATTTTTGAAGACATTTTAGTCAACTTAAAAAAGAATTAGTTGTTTTTCTTATTATAATTCAAGACATTGCCTCGCTCAACATTTTATGTGACACTACGAATCATCCCAAAAAATGGACACACCTAGTGACGCCCAATAGCGTCGCCCAAAATCAGGCCAGAACGTCCACAAAGTTGCCGAGGGCGCTATCATAAGAGGAAAACACCTCGTGATGGTGGACTGTCACAGAAAATGATTTTTGGCGACGGTTTATTCTTTGTCACCAGAGTTTTTGTCACTGAATAGACAAAATTTTGTAGTGAACTCAAGTGCCATGTGCTCATATGTCTCACATCCCTAATAAATAAAATGGTGCAACCCGGAATTATGACAAAGCAAATTGAAATCATTAGTAATACCTAGTTTAGCGAGTGTCATGACACAAGCCCACTTGGTTGCTTTAATCTTCCATGAGCTTAGTTTCCTAAACTTCCTTTTCGCTTCACGGTCTATGTAGACGATCCCCTGGGTAAAAACTTGTTGTGGCGGTGCGGTGGATGAACTCAAAGCACTCGTACACGAGAACACCTCCTTGTAAACATCTACTAAATAGTTTTCAGTCCAATAAACTTAAACAATATTGATCCTACGGCAATCATAACATCTTACTCCTCTAAAAACATCAATGAATCCAAGCCAAACTCAAATTTGAATCAAAAATATGCATCTCCTAGTCATGGCAATGCTAGGCATGTAGAACATGGATTCGCGAAAAATAACTTGGGGATCGGGGGAGAAACATACAGTAGATCGAGCGAGTAGAGAGATCGGGCAAAGTTTTCCTAGGGCTTGGAGAGGTTTCAAGGAAGAAGAAGAAGAGAAGAGAGAGATGGGGGAAGATTACCTTCTTCCTCAGGCTTATTGGGGCTGCCAGGAGACGAAACGACTGCTCATGCGGGCGCATGTGCCCACGTGGAACACCGTCATTCTTCCTGAAAACATACCTACATCTGTGCTCATATCATGCGACCGCTGAAATGGGCGGCGGCGGCCGTTTCAAACGCCATCTTCTGATCTGTTATTTTCTTCCTCCGGTTGAAAGTGCCAAATGACTGCTCGGACGGGTGCACGCTCCAGTTTGGAACGTCGTCGAATGCTCTAGATTTTTTTTGTTTGTTTGCTGCAAAGGAGTCAAACGAACGCTCGAACGGGCACCCGTGGCCATTTGAAACACCGTCTTCTGTTCTGTTGCCTCTGGCTGTTTTGAGTTGGAACCTCCAGCAGGTCATGTGACCACCCATACGACCACTTGCAGTCGTTTGAAATGCCATCTTTTAATCTATTTATTTTGAAACTTTTCTTTTCCTTTGCTCTCCTACGCGGTTAGTTCCAAAACAATACATAAACATATTTCCAGGCATCCAAACATTGAGTCAACACATAATTCATATGGAAAATCACAAAGCCTTCATTAGAACCATTCTTCCAAACTTACTTCTTCATATAAAACTTCAATCACTCTTTTTATTGAAACAAAAATAAAACTTACTTGTCTACTTTATTCACGTGGGTTGCCTCCCATGAAGCGCTTGTTTTCGGTCGGTTCTGTTGGCTGTAGTGGTGATCAAGGCAATGCAAACACATTGAGACCGTAGCTTCTGGCATTCACAATGATGCCTCCTCCTGAGAAGGTCTTCATTTTCTTTTTCCTGGGACATGTCTTATAAAAGGATCTTTAGCGGGTAAATCATATCTAACATTCCCCTCAAACACATTTATCATAGCTTTGATAGCCCTTAGAAAAGGTCTACCGAGAATTATAGGGGCAATTGGATCTTCAGGCATGTATACTATGATAAGATCAATCGTGACATGGTAATCATTAGTTTTAACTATAATGCCTACTGCCCGAGTAAAATAGAATTAGCCATATTCAAAGTGATCTCGCTATTAGCATAAGGACCGAGATTAAGACTATCATAAATTGATTTGGGGACAGTGGAAACACTTGCCCCTAGATCACATAAAGGACTGAATTTACTCAATCCTATCTCAATTTCTATAGTAGGTTGAAAAGCATCCTCTTGCTTAGCCAGTAACTTACTTTAGAGCTTCTTCCTTTCATCATCAAGTTCACGTACCTTGGCTGCAACTAGTTCAATGAAGACATTATATGCTTCATTATTAGTTACCTCTGGTAGTGGATACTTCATGGATATCATCTTCACAAAATCCGCAACGGTATAATTGTACTCTAGCACATGGCTTGAGTCAAGTACTTCAGCTTTCTCTTTGTTTCTTCTCACCATTTTAACTTCTTCAATTGGATTAGGCTTCAGATTACCTACAAACTTGGCCAAAATTAGTGTCTGGCTCTCTGCTATTTTAGCTACTTGTGCCTCCATATTCTTGGTGACATGTCTCCAACTTATCAATAATTTTTGATTGTTCCATGCTATTATAGTATCAATCTTGGATGTTTTATCTGCAATTATATATCATTTTTGGGGACTAACCTATTAACCTAGTGCCTAGTGCCAGTTGTTGTTTTTTTGCTTGTTCTTAGCTTTTCAGAAAATCAATATCAAACAGAGTCCAAATGGAGGAAAACTTTGGATTAATTTTTTCTAAACCAGAAGGGACCCACTAAGGTTTGGGAGAAGACCTGGGGAGTCGCGAGGAAGCGACAAGCCCAGGGGGCGCCGTCCAGGCTTGTGGGCCCCTCATGGCACCTCTTGACCTAATTCCACCTCTATAAATTCCCAAATATTCCCAATACATTAGAGAGCCACCTGAAATACTTTTTTAACTATTAACTATAGGAGAACCTCCTACTGGGGTCTGTACATGTAAACTTTTACAACCACCTCATGCTACTTGTGAGTTGCGTTGGGATTTCCTCGAAGTGGAGAGGATGATACAGTACAGTAGAGATAAGTATTTCCCTTAGTTATGAAACAAAGGTTATCAATCCAGTAGGAGAACCAAGCAACACTATGTAAACAACACCTGCACACAAATAAGAAATACTTGCAGCCCAATGCGTAGAGGGGTTGTCAACCCTTCAACGGTTATGAGAAAGATTAAATTGTATACGTTTTGATAGACAAATCTGACAAAAGTACAGAAAATAAAAATAAAAGAAAATTGCAGCAAGATCTTTTTGGTTTCAATATAAGATAGAAAATAGACCTGTGGCCCATAGTTTTCACTAGAGGCTTCTCTCATAAAAATAGCATACGGTGGGTAGACAAATTACTGTTGGGAAATTGACAGAAAAGAAAATAATTATGACGATATCCAAGGCAATGGTCATGTATATAGGCATCACGCCCAAAATTAGTACACCGAAAGAATTCTGCATCTGCTACTATTACTCTACACATCGACCGCTATCCAGCATGCATCTCGTGTATTAAGTTCGTGGAAAAACGGAGTAATTCTTTAAGCAAGATGACATGATTTAGACAAGATAAACTCACGTATGAATAAACCCCATCTTGTTACCCTTAATAGCAATGATACATGTGTGTCATGTCCCTTTCTATCACTGGGATTGAGCACCGCAAGATTGAACCCATCACAAAGCACCTCTTCCCATGGCAAGACAAATCAATCTAGTTGGCCAAACCAAACCAGTAAATCGGAGAAGAAATACGAGGCTATAACAATCATGCATAAAAGAGTTTAGAGAAAACTCAAATAATATTCATGGATAGATCTGATCATAAACTCACAATTCATCGAATCCCAACAAACACACCGCAGAAAGTCATTACATCAAATAGATCTCCAAGAACACCGAGGAGAACATTGTATTGAAGATCAAAAAGAGAGACGAAGCCATCTAGCTACTAACTATGGACCCATAGGTCCGTGGTAAACTACGCACGCATCATCGGAGGGGTGTCAAGGATGATGAATAACCCCTCTGTAATCGTTTCCCCCTCCGGCAGGGTGCCGGAAAGGCCCCTAGATGGGATCTCGTGGTTCTGGAACTTGCGGCGGCGGGAAAAGTATTTCATGGACCCCCTGTTAGGTTTTCTAATTTTAGAGTATTTATAGAGGCGGAGTTAGGTCAAATGGAGGCTTGTGGGCCCCACTAAGTACCAGGGCATGCCAAAGGCCACTAGCGCGCCCTGGTGTCTAGTGGGCTACTCCTTCGTCTTCTCGCCCCCCCCGAAGCTTCCTGGGTCTCTTATTGCTAGAAAAAAATCTCCAAAAAGTTTCATGGCATTTGGACTTCGTTTGGTACTGATATTCTGCAAAGTCAAAAACAAGCAAAAAAACAGCAACATGCACTAGGCACTAAGTTAATAGGTTAGTCCTAATAAATGATATAAAGTTGCTTGTAAATGTATATAAAACATCCAAGATTGATAATATAATAGCTTGGAACAATAAAAAGTTATAGATACGTTGGAGACGTATCAAGCATCCCCAAGCTTAATTCCTGCTCGTCCTCGAGTAGGTAAATGATAAAAACAATTTTTTATGTGGAATGCTACCTAACATATTCATCATATATTCTTTTCTTTGTAGCATGGACATTTGGACTTAAATGATTCAAAGCAATAGTCTATAATTTCACATGAAGACATTAATACTCAAGCATATCAACAAGCAACCATGTCTATAAAAATATCAACGCTAAAGAAAGTTATCCCTAGCCCATTATGCTCAATCATTGATCCATTCATGAAACACACTCAAATATTAGCTACATCCAATGCACAAGTATGACAATAGTGTGCCCTAGTTGGTGCTTTATAAGAGAAGATGGAGACTGAAAATTATTAAAACATAAAAGTAAATAGATAGGCCCTTCACAGAGGGAAACAAAGATTTGTAGAGGTGCCAGAGCTCATAGCTTAAAATGAGAGATAACAAATATTTCGAGAGGCATGCTTTTCCTATCAACGAAAACGACCAAGAATTCCCAATATCTTCCATGCTAGAAAAATTATAAGTGGTTCCCAAACAGAAAGTAAAGTTTATTTCCTTTCCACCATTCTTTCACAATCCATGGCTAGCCGTATCCACGGGCGCCTTCCATACCAACACATTCCAAGGAATTTAGTATCATAGTATTTTTTTTCATTTTGGTAATGGACATCCCTATTACCTGCCACACTCTCGTGCAATGACAAGTGAATAAACACTCACCGTGAGAATAAATACCCAACATGGAAAATATTGGCCACCCCCTGCCACTTCATGAGCGGTATGGGCACACAAAACGGAAATTCATTTTGAAAATTAGAGTTGGCACATGCAAATTTACTAGGAACGACATGAAATACCACATATAGGTAGGTATGGTGGACTCATTTCGCACAACTTTGGTTTAAGGAGTTGTATGCACAAGCAGCATTCCCGCTTAGTACAAGTGAAGGCTAGCAAATAGATTGAGAAGCGACCAACCAAAAAAACGAAAACGGTCATAAACACGCATTAAACATAACTAACACTGAATAATGCACCATAAGTAGGATATAACTTCATTGCATAACTATTGACTTTACGTGCATGCATAGGGAATCACAAACCTTAACACCAATATTCTTACTAAAGCATAATTGCTCACCAACATGACTCACATATCACTATCTCCATATCGCAAAACTATTGCAAGGAATCAAGTTTGTAATATCCAATGATCTCCATGAAAGTTTTTATTATATCCCCCTTGGATATCTATCACTTTGGGACAAAATTCATATCGTATGCAAATTGCCATTGCTATTATTAACTCCAAAAATAATATAAGTGAAGCATGAGAGTGCATTTATTTAAAATTTACTAACTCTCAAAATAATATAAGTGAAGCGAGAGAGTTTATTTCTTTAAAATATAACCACCGCCGTGCTCAAAAAGATATAAGTGAAGTACTAGAGCAACTGCCTAGCTCAAAAGATTTAAGTGAAGCACATACAGTATTGTAGCAAATCATGATATGTGTGTGGCTCTGTCAAACAAGTGCGTTCGTGTAAGTGCATCTAGTGCCACCCCTAGTTGGTTTTGGAGTATTGACGACAAACTTGGTTGAGGGACTAATGTGTTTGTGAGAATTGCAGGATAACACAGGTAGTAGTCCCTTATTGATTCAGTTTACATACCAGAGATGACCGCTAAAAATGTGTGAAGACATTGAAGACAATGGTGGTTCGTGAAGACATTCACAGTGAAGATTATGACATGAGAAGACATTCATGTGAAGACTATGGAGTGCGAAGACATAGTTGTTTCGTAGTTTCCTTTTCTTCTTTGTTGAGTCATAGGGACCACCGTACTGTTAAGTGGGGTCCAAGTGAAAAAATTCAGAGTGACTAAAGTGATGCTCAACCAAAATCCTATGTCTTCGAGCAAAGACAATGAGAGCAAATCTTATCCAGAGCTGGATGAGTCAGCTTTACTTGTAGCCCAAGTCAAGCTGTCGCGTGTGTTTGAAATCTGACCGTTGGACACGTGTCGGTTCCTTAGTGACCCAGGGTCATTTCAGACAAATCAGGTCGGGTTTCCTCCTAGCTATAAATAGCTCACCCCCTACACCATAAATCGGTGGCTGCTCATAGTTAGTGCACGGATTTTGCCGTTTGAGAGCAACCCACCTCCAAAGCATTTGAGAGAGAGATCCTTGCGAGGACAAAGCCCAAAACACCCAGAGCCAAAGAGTGTTAGGCATCACTGAAGTCTTTCTGTCCGCGTGATCTGAAGACTTGTTACATTTGAGGACTGTGAATCATCCAGCCGGTTAGGCGTCGCGTTCTGAGCATCCAAGAGCCATTGTGGATCACCGGTGAACGAAGTCTGTGAAGGTTTGGAAGTCTACCTTGAAGACTTACCAGAGTGATTGGGCGAGGACTGGGTGTCCTTAGCTCAAGGGGAATAAGGTGAAGACGTGGTCTTCTGAGTTAAATCTCAGCCTCCCTAACCAGACATACAGTTGTCACAGCAACTGGAACTGGTCTACCAAATCCTTGTCTTCACCAAGCAACTAGTTCTATCCTCCACTTCCCTTTACTTTACAGTTTGTCTTCGTGAAGTCATTGTCTGCTTGTCTGATCTGATTGACTTCACTGGGTGAAGACTATTTACTGTTGGCTTCATACTGTCTTCCATTCCGATCCATACTACCAAGCTGCTGATAGTCTTCATGCTTTCACTTCATTGCTTACTTGACTATGGCTTGTCTAGTGTAGTCTATCTTCTGCTGCATATCAATAGGTTCATTTCTATCGTTTGTCTTCAAAGACCTCGTGTTTTGAAGACTTTCATAAAAATCGCCTATTCACCCCCCTCTAGTCGATAACCAGCACTTTCAATTGGTATCAGAGCAAGGTGCTCCCTTGTTCTGTGTGATTCGGTTTAACCACCTAGATTTTTAGCTATGTCGACTACAGGGATAATCAAGGTCTCCACTGCGTGCCCTATCGTCGATGGCACTGATTACCACTACTGGAAGAATAAGATGCACATGCATCTTGAAGCCATTGACGTCGACCTCTGGTATGTCGTCAAGAATGGCGTTCCCAAGGTCGATGAAGGTGTCACCGCTGCTGATGTCAAGAGGTTCATTCAACTAGATTCGACTGCCAAGAACATCATCTGTGGTCATCTGACCAAAGGAAAGTACGTCCGTGTGAGTGCACTGGAAACTGCGAAGCTAGTCTGGGACTGGCTCTTCAAGGTCAACGAAGGCGTCTCAACTCAGAGAGATTCAAGGATTGATGTTCTTCGCAACCTCTTCAACCGCTTCAAGAGAAACGACAATGAGAATTTCCAGGTCACATTTGGTCGCCTCACAAACATCACAAATGAGCTTCGCGCACTTGGCGCTACTGAGATCACCAAGCACGAAATTGTCAAGAAGCTCCTGAGATCACTTGACAACTCATTCGACACCCTGACCCTGATGATTCAAGAACGTCCTGACTTCAAAGATCTCGATCCGTCTGACATACTTGAGAGGCTCAACACACATGAGTTCCAGTTATCTGAGAAGAGAGACATCTATGGCCCCAACTATGGCCGAACCCGGGCTTTGAAGGCAAAGGTTGTGTCCTCATCTGAAGAAGAATCTGACTGCAGTTCTGGGGATCCTGAAGACATTTGAAAGGAGCTATCTATGCTTGTGAAGAAGTTCCAGAAGTTCACTAAGAAGAAAGGCTTCTGAAAGTCTTCAAGATCCAGCTCAAGAAATTATGAAGCTTCCTCTCGTGACCACAAGAAGAGAACATGCCACAAATGCAAGAAACCAGGTCACTACATCTCCGAGTGTCCTCATTGAGACAATGAGACCAAGAAGAAGAAGAAGAAGAGCAAGGAATATGATTCTGATGACAAGAAGAAGAAGAAGAAATCCTCAAAGTCTTCTTCAAAGTCTTCATCAAAGTCTTCATCTCACAAGAAGAGCTCATCCAGCAAGGCTCGTGCGTTTGTTGGCAAGGAGATGGATTCAGAGGAGGAGTATGCTTCTGAGGAGGCGGAGTCCGAGGAGGAGTCCGATTTAGGCGTGGCAAGCCTGGCTCTAGCTTCAACTTATGTCGCCCAAGTCCATCTTCAACAGTGAAGACAACGGCTTTGACACCAACGCTAATGCTGATGATGAGGATGACTCTGCTCCTACCTACTGCTTCATGGCACGTGGTGCCAAGGTAAAATCATGCGATGCTTACTTTCAAACATCCAGTGAAGATGACCCTAAATGTGAATCTAAACCTAGCTACAAAAGACTTGCTAACATTGCAACTGAACAACAAACTGCTATGGAACATATTCAAAAGTTGCTAGACAAAAGCGATGACTTGTTGGACACGGAAATGACTCGAACTCAGTCCTTAATTGAAGACATTAAAGATCTTCATGTTAAGTATGAGGAACTTGAAAGTTGTCATGAAACACTCTCAGCTACTCATGAGAAGCTTTCCTATGATTGTCTTCAAAGGAAGCAAGAACTTGAGAACCTGAGAGCGACTCATGAAGATCTTCAAAAGGAGAACGAGTCACTCCGCGCTCAATAGACCAGTTCCGCTCAGAAAGGTTTTGAGCCACCATGTCTAAAATGTCTTGAGCGTGATAATGTTGTCTCTGTTGCCGAATGTTCTACTGCTGCTGTTGTTGCAATATCTTCAACTGCTGATGTGGTAACTAACCCCTCTGCTGAGGATACGACCAGTATTGCTGATGAGAATGTCAGGTTGAAGACATTGCTTGAAACATGGATGTACAAAAGCCTCAAAGGGCATCAGACACTATGTGATGTCCTCAAGAAACAGATTCTGAACCGAAACCCTAGGAAAGAGGGTGTTGGGTTCGAGAGGAAAATGAATGTTGATGGTTCATACTGGAAGCCTGAGTAGTACCCCAAAACCACATGGGTTACTGCAAAGGAACCTTCAGTGGATCTGTTGAGTTCTATGGTAGGGTGCGTCGACTGCAAATTAAAATTTTCCTACGCGTAGAACAACCAAGAACATGCTACGGGAGATGGATCACAGTTCGTTACCACTAGACACACAGTGCCGTGCAGCGGAAGTAGAGTTGGGGCAGCGCGTCCACGTGGTTAATCTCCTCCTCGTCCGATCTCCCTCGAACAGCCGATTGTCGGATCCCTCATACAGGTTTGCCGGAGCGGCGCAAGTGCACCGCCTCCAACGGTATCCACGCGTGCAGGAGGAACGTCGTGCGGTGGACTGCTAGGTCCAATCACACAACCGGCGGCGAGTAGAGGTGTCTATTCGCAACACATGCAAACCCTAGTGACAGCGCCGAAGCGATCAACCGCATGAGTGTGCGGCACCTCCACTTTATATAGGCGTCCGTCGCGGGCTCAACACTAGGGCCTCGCACGGACCCTAAAGCCCATAATTCTACTCGGCCACAATCCGAATACAGCTCGGATAACATCCGACCAGTGTCCTCGGATCCGACCTCGTAGGTTCCTTCCCTTAAGCGCGCGACCCCTTAGGTTCAAGTCGGCTTGGTCGCAGTTCGGATCACCTCTGAACTGCACGGTTGGTAGCGGCCCCTAGCAAGGCATGCCGAACACCAAGCAGACTATGAAGCTGGTTAGGCGAACCTGTACATCATACTTCTGTTCCCTTTGCCACACGATATATGTTGTCGGGCTCATGGCGAGATTGTCATCCTTGTGCTAGCCCGACCTCTTTCTCGTTCCAGTGACGCCGACTACAAACCGGATTATCTCATAATCCTAATCGCATGGCCATGCTTATCTTGGTTGGATCACACGAGGGGCCCAGAGTATATCTCTCCATATCAGAGGGGCAAATCCCATCTTGCTCGACCATGTTTCGCAGCATGGGTCTGGACAAGCCCGAAACCTACCTTTGTAACTACCCAGTCACGGAGTAGCGTTTGGTCGGCCCAAAGCAGGTCTGTCACCATCCTGATTGCATGCGTCAACTCAGGTCTTAGGACATAGAACGTATGTTGTACTAGAGACTCACAGATGACCTATCGATGTGTCTCATAGTTGGGTCTGTCCGACTCGGACCTTATCTCGACTCGGATCCAACTACGTCGAATCCGACCAGATCCTTCCAAGTCCATATTATCCAGTTAGCATCCGATGCTCCATGGCTAGTGATAACCCACAAGTATAGGGGATCGCAAAAGTTTTCGAGGGTAGAGTATTCAAGCCAAATTTATTGATTCGACACAAGGGGAGGCAAAGAATATTCTCAAGTATTAGCAGTTGAGTTGTCAATTCAACCACACCTGGATAACTTAATATCTGCAGCAAAGTATTTAGCAGCAAGTAGTATGGAAGTAACGGTAACGGTAGCAAAAGTAATATTTTTGGGTTTTGTAGTAATTGTAACAGTAGCAACGGAAAAGTAAATAAGCGAAGAACAATATGTGAAAAGCTCGTAGGCATTGGATCGGTGATGGAGAATTATGCCGGATGCGGTTCATCATGTAACAGTCATAACATAGGGTGACACAGAACTAGCTCCAATTCATCAATGTAATGTAGGCATGTATTCCGAATATAGTCATACGTGCTTATGGAAAAGAACTTGCATGACATCTTTTGTCCTACCCTCCCGTGGCAGCGGGGTCCTAGCGGAAACTAAGGGATATTAAGGCCTCCTTATAATAGAGTACCGGACCAAAGCATTAACACATAGTGAATACATGAACTCCTCAAACTACGGTCATCACCGGGAGTGGTCCCGATAATTGTCACTTTGGGGTTGCCGGATCATAACACATAGTAGGTGACTATAGACTTGCAAGATAAGATCAAGAACTCACATATATTCATGAAAACATAATAGCTTCAGATCTGAAATCATGGCACTCGGGCCCTAGTGACAAGCATTAAGCATAGCAAAGTCATACCATCATCAATCTCAGAACATAGTGGATACTAGGGATCAAACCCTAACAAAACTAACTCGATTACATGATAAATCTCATCCAACCCATCACCGTCCAGCAAGCCTACGATGGAATTACTCACGCACGGCGGTGAGCATCATGAAATTGGTGATGGAGGATGGTTGATGATGACGATGGCGATGGATTCCCCTCTCCGGAGCCTCGAACGGACTCAAGATCAGCCCTCCCGAGAGAGTTTAGGGCTTGGCGGCAGCTCCGTATCGTAAAACGCGATGAATCCTTCCCTCTGGTTTTTTTCTCCCCGAACGTGAATATATAGAGTTGGAGTTGAGGTCGGTGGAGCTCCAGGGGGGCCACGAGGTAGGGGGCGCGCCCTGGGGGGAGGCACGCCTCCCACCCTCATGGACAGGCTGTGGGCCCCCTGGCCTTGATTCTTTTGCCAGTATTTTTTATTATTTCCAAAAATAATCTCCGTGAAGTTTCAGGTCATTCCGAGAACTTTTGTTTCTGCACAAAGATAACACCATGGCAATTCTGCTGAAAACGGCGTCAGTCTGGGTTAGTTCCATTCAAATCATGCAAGTTAGTATCCAAAACAAGGGCAAAAGTGTTTGGAAAACTAGATACAACGGAGACGTATCAGCTAGTGAGACCGAGCCATCGACCGTGTCATATGCTAGTCTAGTCGGCTGCGCGTCCACATAGCCCTTTCGACTAGGGACCTTTTAGGACAGTCATCATACAATGCATAGTCCCACAAAAAATTCACGTACTTGCTGATACACATCATTGATAATGTCCAAGGACTATTGAGGGAGTCCTGGACTAAGGGGTCCTCGGGCGTCCAACCTGTTATCCATGGGCCGAACCGATGGGCTGTGAAGATACGAAGGCCGAAGACAATACCCTTGTCCGGATTGGACTCTACTTGGAGTGGAAGGCAAGCTAGGCGACCTATTATGAAGATTTCCTCCTATGTAACCGACCTCATGTAACCCTAGATCTCCCTGGTGTCTATATAATCCGGAGAGCATAGTCCGGATAGGACAGATTCATTACCATATTCACATAGGCTAGACTTCTAGGGTTTAGCCATTACGGTCTCTTGGTACATCAACTCTTGTAACACTCATATTCATCAAGATCAATTAAGCAGGAAGTAGGGTATTACCTCCATAGAGAGGGCCCGAACCTGGGTAAACATTGTGTCCCCCGTCTCCTGTTACCATCGATCCTAGACGCACAGTTCGGGACCCCCTACCCGAGATCCGCCGGTTTTGACACCGACATTGGTGCTTTCATTGAGAGTTCCACTGTGCCGTCGACATAAGGCTCGATGGCCCCTTTAATCGTTGGTGGTGGCGCTGTTCAGGGAGAAACCATTCTCCCCGGACAAATCTTTGTGTTCGGCGGCTTCGTACTGCGGGCCAACTCGCTCGGCCATCTGGAGTAGATCGATAGCTACGCCCCTGGACATCACGTCAGATTCGGAAGTTTGAACTACGTCACGGACATCTGTGGGGACTTGATCTTCGACGGATTTGAGACAGGGCAATCGCTCCCCTTCGCCCCGTTGAACATGGCTTAAACCTGTCATCGGGCCGCATCCAGGAGATAGCTCCTGTAACAACTCCGGCCTTAGATCCGGAGCAGATCAAGACATGCGAAGATGGGAGACTCAACCCCATCATGGGGGCTACCAAGTCTGTGGCGTTGGAGCCGCGCGCAGATCCCACTTCATACGATACCTGCATCGACGAAACCCCGGACTCGTCTCCGATATCGAGTTTTGAACCCTGCGAGCTCGCGGATACCGAACTCGATCCTTTATCGATATTCAAGTTCAGCGCCGCAGATGTCTTTCAGCACTCGCCTATGGGCGATCTACTAAGCTCACTAAAAAACCTATCCCTGGTAGATGGCTCATCGCCGAATTATGTCCGGTTCGACCTTACGGCGGATGACGGAGAATTTTGCTTCCCACCCGCCACCCACTTCATAGCCACTGTCGAAGACCCAACCAACATGCTTGACCTCCGCCCCAAAGACATCGACGGTATGGACGACAATGAGGGGCTAGGCCAGAGCTTACTATCCGCTAGACGCAGGACGACCACTTCCTGGTATGACGTGTGTACGGTAGACACACCCAACGACGATATCGACGATGACAAGGAGGATCTAGTTGAGGATAAACCTCCTGGTACACAATCTGAACACCGGCGCCCCCGGCGCCGCTCTAGGTCACGTCGCCCAAGAGAGAACAATACTAGCAATGGAGGTGATACTACTCCGGACAACAAAGACCCTGTTGAGGCCGGATCCAAACAGGAGGACCAGGAAAGCGGGCAAGATAGCCCCGATGAACAGGTCATGTACGGAGACTCGGAGGATAGCAATTATCTTCCCCTCTCCGAGGAAGAGGAGAGCCTCAACAACGAAGAATTCATTGTGCCGGAGGAACCTCTCGAGCAGGAGCGCATTAAACGCCGGCTAATAGCCACAACAAGGAATCCAAGAATAAAGCAGCTGCAGCTTCAAGCAAGCCAAGATATGCTCAATGATAAATGGACTGAGGTCCTAGCCGCCATAGAATACGGCCCTAGTGGCCCGAACAAAAGCCACCCCAAATGCAGGTGGCTCCCTCCACATGATGGCAAGGCGCTGGATCCCGTTCCACCATCGAATAATGCGGCAGGTCGACCACAGTTCGGTCCGGATAAAGAAGCAGCCCAAGCAGAATACCATACCAACCAATCCGGTCGTAAGAACAAGAACAAGACGGTTCGGGAAAACAATGGCGGCATCCACCAAAGTTTAGTGGGCGGAGCAGGACAGACAAGATCGACGTACAGATCGCGGGGATATGCCCCGACCGGTCATGATGGTCAATCAGCTGGACTCAACCAAGCCAACCACGCCCGAAGCCGCCAACGTCATCCAAAGGAGGTGCTTCACAGTGTGGCCCAACATAGAGGAGCCACGCACCCGCTTTGCTTCACCAACGAGGTAATGGAGCACGAATTTCCAGACGGGTTCAAACCCATCAACATCGAATCATACGATGGAACAACAGATCCCGCAGTATGGATTGAGGACTATCTCCTCCATATCCACCTGGCTCGCGAAGACGACCTTCATGCCATTAAATACCTGCCTCTCAAGCTTAAGGGGCCAGCACGGTACTGGCTAAACAGTTTCCCAGAAAATTCTATTGGCGGCTGGGAAGATTTGGAAGACGCCTTTCGTGACAACTTCCAAGGAATATATGTCCGGCCACCAGATGCCGAAGACTTAAGTCATATTGTCCAACAGCCCGGCGAGTCAGCCAGGGAGCTCTGGACCAGGTTCTTAGTCAAAAAGAACCAAATTGTCGACTGTCCGGACGCGGAAGCCCTCGCGGCCTTCAAACATAGCGTCCGGGATGAATGGCTAGCACACCACCTCGGCCAGGAAGGACATAAATCCATGACCGCTCTTACCGCTCTAATGACTCGCTTTTGTGCAGGAGAAGACAACTGGCTCGCTCGTAAAAGCAACAGCGCCAGCGACCCGAGCACTTCCAAAATCCGAGACGGCAATGGCAAGCCACGACTAACCGAACACAACAGCCGCAACAATAATGAAAGATTACGCGACATAGCGATCAACGCCGGATTTCACAATCTGAAGCCCGGTCAACGGAAGAAGCCATTTAAGGCCAGCCATGATGGACCATCCGCCCTCGACAGGATAATGGACCGACCTTGTCAGATTCACGGTCACCCTGATAAGCCAGCCAATCATACCAACAGAAACTGTTGGGTCTTTAAGCAGGCAGGAAAACTTAACGCTGAATACAAGGGGTGGAGGCCACCAAGCGATGAAGACGACGGAGCGGCTCGCCAGCCGAACAGCAGGAGCCAGAAACAGTTTCCCTCCGACATTCGACCACTACCGGAGGGGAAACAGCAGTTCGGCTTCCGCCACCCACCCACTATGCTGGCAAGATCTACACCACGTGTACATCACTACGCGCTCAAGATAGCATGGGCATCAGCGGCAGCACAATACGAGCACCCCTGCAAACATTCCCGTGACGTTTTTTATCCGTTTTCTTCACTTTTCTTTATTATAAACAGGTGATCAACAGGACATCACCTACAACGGACTCTATCGAAGTTCGGATCCGTACACTCACCTAAGGGGCTACTTCCATCAAGGATTCCCCTCCCAGAGGACGGGCAGCGCAGACGTGCGACAGGAGGTCCAAAATAGCTTTTTGTAGACCGCACTCTTTATTTTGTGCCTGTACTATGCCCTTTTTCCTCCGTTCCCGACCCCGAGCATGTCAAATAGCCGGGTTGTGGTTTTTCTTTTTTATATATGAATTTATCATTGGCATATTGCTCCACTCCCAGTAAACTTTATCCGAGCTAATCTTAAAATACTCTTGCTACAATGAGTACGACCGCAACGGCTATGTCACAAGACGCGTCTCGGCATAACATGCCAGAGCCCGGTATGGGAGCAAATGAGTCGCTAATAAAAGTCCGAACAACTCTATAGCATACTTCGGCGTCGAAAGTTTGGCCTTATATGCATCAGCTCCGAACCATTGTCTTTGGTCAATAGTTGGGTTGCCCGGCTCCTGTGCTTACTACCCTACGTTCCGCTCTATCGGCTAGGGTAGTAAAGGGAGAACCACTGCGATTGTGCCCTAGCTTTGACCGGATGAGCACCTCAGTAGAGAAAGCCGAAAACTGACTGTCATGATGCGGCGAGAGTTGGTCAACCACTTGACGACTTATTCGAATCTTTAGCGATTCTCCGTGTTACACGAAGGATCTTTTTCAGATCAAAACATCTAAGGCACAATATTACGATACGCCGCATACATACCAGGGGCTATGTCGTAGCCCCACCATAAAACTCCTATGGCTAAGTGAAAGTGTTAACGCCCTATAGTCCGATTGCCTGGTTCGCCACATTATCACCTCCTTTATGGACCAAGACGTTGGATAAAGAGTGATTCAATGCTTTTCCGAACACCCCCGTATTTCCTACGAGGGGGCTGAAGCCGACGACTGGAAAACTTTCAAATTACATTAAAACGGCCGCACAGGAGGAATACAAGCTTTCGAGCAAAAAATAGATTAACTATAAAGTTGTCTGTTACAACCCTTGTACACATCACTCGAATATTATGTCTTTCGAGCATTGACCCTCTATCAAGCGGGCAACCTCTAGGACGTCTCCAAAATGATGCTTCGGTTCCGAACGGTCCTTGCCTTTGAGTGGACTCTTCGTCGCAACATCGATGGCCTTCATCTTCCCCCAGAATGTCTTGAATTGGGCGAAGGCCATCCGTGCACCTTCAATGCACGCCGACCGCTTCACAGCGTCGATACGCGGCATCGCGTCAGCAAGCCGCTGCACCAGGCCGAAGTAACTACTCGGAACAGGTTCAGTCGGCCACAAACGGACTAAGACATTCTTCATGGCAGCGCCGGATATCCTATGCAGCTCGGCCCACTGGGACATCTGTTCATTCAGCAACAGAGGGCGCTTCGACGCGCCAAATTGCGACCAGAAAAGCTTCTCCGTTGCATACCCCTCTTGCGCCTGATAAAACTGTGCCGCATCGGAAGAACTCTTCGGCAAGTCTAAAAAATTGTCCAGAGAACTCCATACTTGGTTAAGCTGAGCATAGTTCGGGTCGCCGAACATAGCCTATAGCAAAAAGGGCTTGCCAGCCACAATCTCCCCAGCTTGCCGGATCTCCTCACGGGCTGCTCTGAATTCAGACCGTGCTTCCCTTGCCTCTCGTAAGGCCTTGTCAAGTTCAGCCGTGTTGGCTTCATTTTCCTTCTCAAGAAATTTACAGCGGCCAGCCGCATTCTCTAACTCGCGCGCCATGGTGGACATTGCCTCCTTGTCCTGGCGCCGCGCGGCTTGTTCGGCCTTCAATTCAGCCGATGCCTTTTCGGCAGCCGCATTACTAAACCGGGCATGTTCCTTGGCCCGGGCTAGCTCCGCCCGAAGGGCTTCCAAGGCGGCAGCACCATCTGCATTGATGCACAATTCATATCAAACTCTCTTCAGAGTCAGGCTTACATTACAAGCATATTGGTGTAAGGAATGCTCGAAATATATACCTTGTGAGTCGTCAAAACGCCTGTTGATCAAAGCAATGTCATCCGCCGCAATATCCAGCTTTCACTGCAGTTCGGTTACCTCCGAATTTCGGGCAGTGGCAGGAGGGGAGACAGCCTGCATTCCAAATTAAACCAAGGTTAGTACCTGAAAATATCTTTTAATCCTCCGATCACTTCCTTTGGAAGGCGATCCGAGTCTCAGGGGCTACTGCATACACAACAGGTGCATTCTGTCATATTCAATTGGCAACATTACATCACAAAGCTCAAAACCTCTCAGAGGCTCGTAAAGGCCTCATTCAACCCGCTCTTCGCGGATACAACTTTTTCGACCACCGTAACCATTAAGGCACGGTGCTCCTCTGAAACGGACGCTCGTCACATCATGTCCGTCAGCATCTCTGGCACTCCTGGGTCTTCGGACACCGCTGCCGGAGCACGACATTCCTTTGAAGGAATCCTCTTACCCGCCTCCAGCATTGTCTCCGGCTGTAAACCGGACAGTTCGGGGCCGTCATTCTTGGTCCCCGAACCCTGAGTGACAGAGGCACCACCTTCGGGTAGCTCCTTCCTCGTTTCCTGTGCTACTTGCCGGTTGGGAGGAGCCCTCCGGGACGACACCTCGAGATCATCCGCCCTGTTAGGCGAGGAGGCCGGAGAAGGCGTGTCACTCTCCATCATATCCGAAAGAAGGTCTCCCGAGGAGGAGGACGATTGAGAAACACCAGGCGTTAACCTGCGAGGACGCACATATGTCGGAGGGATATTTCGGTAATAAGAATGAGGTATGGTTAAAGTGCCCTGCTCCAGTTACGGTCTGGCCGGAGGTTCGTCCTCATCATCAAGCTCAATGATGACATCGCTTGCCCGGCCCAAGCCGCCCGACGATGGCATTTTCCCTTTCTTGGAAGGCTTCCCCTCCTGACCTCCAGAGGCGGCCCTCTTCTTGCCATAAAGTGCCCCCTCCACGCCTTTGCCCCTGGGCAAAAGGGTTTTGGTTCCCCTGAACACAGCGCCTAAATGCCCGTAGGATGGGCATCTCCTCTGGGCTCCCCGCTCTCGCCCTCCTCTGTAGACACCAGGTACGGTGTCGGGATCAACATCCGGGTCAGTAGGGCGAACGCAGGGTCTTCTAGAAGGGGTGCCGGACACTAGATTAACACCGCTTTCTTTATCCAGTCCTGTATAAGGGCAGGTTGTTTAGTGTCTTGTCAAGAGATGCTTGAATGAAAGGTGTGCGGGGATTGAATACTTACCGGAGTGTCCGGATGATTGCAGTCGAGGCCGACGTCTTCGGTGGTGTCCGGCCATTGCTCTCGCTCCCCGAAATATAACTTCCACATTCCTTCGTGCGTAGTACCGAAGAAGTGCTGAAGAGTCCGCCGCCCTTCTAGATTGAACTCCCACATACAAAGAGGCCACGTTGACAAGCAGGATCCGGCGGACAACCATTACCTGAACGACGTTCACAAGATCGATGCCCTTCTCAGTAAGGCTTCGGATGCGACCTTGCAGAGTCTGCACCTCATTAGCGGATCCCCAGTCCAACCCTTTGTTGATCCATGAAGCAAGCTGAGTCGGAGCGCCGGGTCGGAACGCAGGCGTAGCCACCCACTTGGAGCCCCGCGGCTCGTTGACATAAAACCACCCCTGCTGCCATAGTTCGGAAGACTCGGCGAAGGATCCTTCAAACCAAACCGTGCTGGAAAGCTTGTTTATTACAATGCTGCCGCACTCTGCCTGCTCCCCCTCTATCACCCGCGGCCTCACATCAAAGGTCTTGAGCCACAAATCAAAGTGCGGAGGAGTCCGGAGGAAGGCCTCACACGTGACGATGAATGCCGAGATGAGAAGAATAGAGTCCGGGGCCAGATCGTGAAAATATAGCCCATAGTAGAACATGAGCCCCCGGACGAAGGGGTTAAGCGTGAATCCTAACCCATGGAGGAAGTGGGACACAAATACTACCCTCTCGCCGGATTTGGGGGTGGGAATAGTCTGCCCCTCAGCAGGAAGCCGATCAAGGATTTCTGGGGTCAGGTACCTCACTGTGCGGAGCTTCGCAATATCCTCCTCCGTGACGGAAGAGGCCACCCACTGGCCTGAACGGCTGGACCCGGACATGATTGGGGCTGGTGGTGATTGGAACTCGAGGGCTAGAACTCGAGGTGGCTGGGGTTGAGGAAGACGCAAGCACGGAAGAAGAAGACAAGTTTGGGTCCCTATATGAAGGCCCAGAATATCGAGCATCCCCTCCTGGGTCTTGAAACTTACCTATCCCCAAAGAGTTGTACCCAGGGGACGGTTGGGTTACCCATACCTGCATTGTTAAAAATCCTGCAAATAAGGGGACGCGATCTCTGCTTTGACAAGACGTGCCAATAAAACCGCTTCCCGAGACGTGGGGCGACGGGCTAGCCAACGGTTGGAAATATTAACCGGGCAGGCGTGATAGAATGTCATAAACAGTTGTCAGCAGATTGGACTCGTGGAGTATTGTATTTTCTGCAAATTATATACACAGGTCCGGATACAATCGTCACATTCGAAGACTACCTTGGGGTTCGTAAGAAGGGGAACCCGCCTTGTAATGCCGAAGACAATCTGCGCGCCGGACTCCTCGTCATTGAAGCCAGGTTCAGGGGCTACTGAGGGAGTCCTGGAGTAAGGGGTCCTCGGGCGTCCGGCCTGTTATCCATGGGCCGGACCGATGGGCTGTGAAGATACGAAGGCCGAAGACAATACCCGTGTCCCGATTGGACTCTACTTGGCGTGGAAGGCAAGCTAGGCGACCTATTATGAAGATTTCCTCCTATGTAACCGACCTCATGTAATCCTAGATCTCTCCGGTGTCTATATAAACCGGAGAGCATAGTCCGGATAGGACAGATTCATTACCATATTCACATAGGCTAGAGTTCTAGGGTTTAGCCATTACGATCTCGTGGTAGATCAACTCTTGTAACAGTCATATTCATCAAGATCAATCAAGCAGGAAGTAGGTATTACCTCCATAGAGAGGGCCCGAACCTGGGTAAACATTGTGTCCCCCGTCTCCTGTTACCATCGATCCTAGACGCACAGTTCGGGACCCCCTACCCGAGATCAGCCGGTTTTGACACCGACAACTATCTTTATTCATAAACACATGATTGCCTCTAGGGCATATCTCCAACAGGATCCATCTACCTTATCTAGCTTCACTTGTGCTCACCCAATTATCATTGATGAATCCTTTGATGCAAACTATAAACTATTTAAGAATCAGAATGGTGAAGTGTTTGCCAGGTATATTGGTACTAACTGCAGGAATGGACCACCTTTTAAGAAGATCTGGGTACCCAAAAGTTGTCTTGAGAAGCTTCCTGTGAATGTCATCATGACACCACCTGGGAAGAAGACAAACCCTAGACCAAAGGCTTCATATGGTCCAAAGGCTTCATACAGACAGAGGACTCACCAGAGTCACCCTAACGCCAATGTTTTGCAGGGAAATCATACTTAGACTTATGAATATGAGTGTGTTTCATCAAACCGCTATGTTCATAAGACCAAGAACTTTTCTGCTTATTCTTATGAGTATTATTAACCTCCTGCAAGGCTATTTGCTAGGGCTCCAAAGCCAAAGTTCTCAGATGCTGCACTTAGACTCATTGCTTCTAAGCCACCCCTGAAGATGTGGGTGGTTAAGAAAAATTAACTCTCTTTTGCAGGGAAAGGTCTCCAGCCGGAAATCAAAGGCTTCTGATGTTTATGCTGGGGACCTAAAACATCTCGTGGGACACAAGATAAAATGCCAGAATGGTCTTACTATGTATTTCATCCCAGGATTTCTTGACAAACATCCTATCTACCCTAACCAGGATCTAAACTTTGATAATTTCCTTGTTCGTCAAATGTTTATGCTTCACATTTCCCTTGGTGAAGCCTATCCCCCAAACTGCACTGTAGGGTACGATACCAAAGGCTACTGAGTGGAGTATGGACAGTGGATGCACTAACCACATGACTGGTGATCGAAGTCTTCTTATGGATTCAACCCTACGTCCGTCTGACAAAAATCACATCACATTTGCTCACACTGGTAAAAGCAAGGTATTGGGCCTAGGTAGAGTTGCAATCTCAAAGGATCAGCACATGGATAAAGTGATGCTTGTTGAATCCCTTGGTTTCAATTTAATGTCTGTCAATATCGTTGCCTTGTGCTTATGGAATCTGACAAATCTCTAGTCTTCGAAGGATATCGAAAAGACGATCTGTCTATGGTAGATTTCTCTGCAGGATCACAGCTGGTCGTATGTCTTCTAGCAAAAGCTTCTGAATCCTGGCTCTGGCATCGGAGGCTAGGGCATGCTGGCATGAGGAACTTGTACACTCTCGCGAAGAAGAAGCATGTCATAGGCATCGAGGGCGGCAAGTTCAAGAAGGATCATCTATGTGGTGCCTGCGATGCAGGAAAGATGACCATGGCCAAGCATCCATCAAAGACAATCATGCCAATGACACGCCCCTTCGAGCTGCTTCACATGGACTTATTTGGCACTACTCACTTCTCTACCCTCACTACCACTGCTTGCCTCTACAAGATATACATGGGTGCACATAATTCTCTACAAGAATGAAGTGCGGGATGCCTTCAGACGATTCGCCAATCGTGCCATGACCAACTATGGCATCAAGATCAAGCACATCAGAAGTGACAACGGCACAGAATTCAAGAACACCGGCCTCGACACTTATCTTGATACATTGGGCATCACACATGAGTTCTCACCTCCATACACACCTCAGTAGAATGGCATCATGGAGCGCAAGAACAGAACCCTCATTGAGATGGCACGGACGATGCTTGATGAGTACGAGACTCCAAGGAAGTTCTGGCCTGAAGCCATTGATACTGCATGCCACGTCATCAACCGTGGTTATATTCACAAGCTTCTAAAGAAGACATCATATGAGCTCCTGACTGGTAAGAAGCCAAACGTTAGCTATTTCAGAGTATTTGGTGCTAGGTGCTAGATCAAGGATACGCATCACACTTCAAAGTTTGCACCGAAAGCACATGAAGGTTTTATGCTTGGTTACGGAAAGGATTCACACTCCTACAGAGTCTTCAATCTCTTTCACTATAAAGTGGTTGAAACTGTGGATGTGCGGTTCGATGAGACTAACGGCTCGCAAAGAGAGCACCTGCCAAATGTGCTAGATGAAGCTACACCAAGTGGATCTATCAAGCTTATGGGTAATGGTGAAATCATACCTTCAGAGGCACATGCTGAAGAGGAAATCATCATTTCTGCACCTAATCAGCCTGAAGACACTGCTCAGCCTGAAGCCAATGCTGAAGATGAAGACAATGATCAGCAAGGGCAAAATGTTCGTCCAGTTCATCCTCGTGTTGCAAATGAAGTATAGATTGAGAAGATACTTGATAGCATCAATGCACCTGGTCCACTCACTCATTCAAGAGTAAGACAACTAGTAAATTTCTATGGGCACTTTGCATTTGTCTCTATATCTGAACCCAAGAAAGTTGATGAAGTCTTCATGGAACCTGAATGGATTCAAGCTATGCAAGAAGAGCATCAACAATTCGAGCTGAACAATGTATGGGAGCTGGTTAAGCGTCCAGATCCTCGCAAGCACAATATCATCGGCACCAAATGGATCTATCACAACAAACAAGATGAGCATGGTCAAGTTGTCAGAAACAAGGCTCGTCTCGTTGCTCAAGGTTACACACAAGTTGAAGGGATTGACTTCGATGAAACATTTGCTCCCGTGGCTAGGCTTGAAGCCATTCGCATACTGCTAGCCTATGCCAACCACAACAACATTCTTCTATACCAAATGGATGTAAAGAGTGCCTTTCTCAACGGCAAAATTGAAGAAGTGTATGTTGCACAACCACCTAGCTTTGAAGACCCACAGCGTCCTGACATGGCATACAAGCTCAACAAGGCAGTGTATGACCTGAAACAAGCCCCTCGCGCTTGGTATGACACACTCAAAGACTTCCTGAAGAGAAATGGCTTCAAACCTGGTTCCCTGGATCCCACTCTCTTCACGAAGACATATGATGGTGAACTTTTTGTGTGCCAAATCTATGTGGATGACATTATCTTCGGCTGCACTGACAAGAGATACAGTGATGAGTTTGCGCATATGATGCAAGAGCAATATCAGATGTCCATGATGGGTGAGCTGAAATTCTTCCTTGGTATTAGCAGTTGAGTTGTCAATTCAACCACACCTGGATAACTTAATATCTGCAGCAAAGTATTTAGTAGCAAGTAGTATGGAAGTAACGATAACAGTAGCAAAAGTAATATTTTTGGGTTTTGTAGTAATTGTAACAGTAGCAACGGAAAAGTAAATAAGCGAAGAACAATATGTGAAAAGCTCGTAGGCATTGGATCGGTGATGGAGAATTATGCCGGATGCGTTTCATCATGTAACAGTCATAACATAGGGTGACACAGAACTAGCTCCAATTCATCAATGTAATGTAGGCATGTATTCCGAATATAGTCATACATGCTTATGGAAAAGAACTTGCATGACATCTTTTGTCCTACCCTCCCGTGGCAGCGGGGTCCTAGCGAAAACTAAGGGATATTAAGGCCTCCTTTTAATAGAGTACCGGACCAAAGCATTAACACATAGTGAATACATGAATTCCTCAAACTACGGTCATCACCGGGAGTGGTCCCGATTATTGTCACTTCGGGGTTGCCGGATCATAACACATAGTAGGTGACTATAGACTTGCAAGATAGGATCAAGAACTCACATATATTCATGAGAACATAATAGGTTCAGATCTAAAATCATGGCACTCGGGCCCTAGTGACAAGCATTAAGCATAGCAAAGTCATAGCAACATCAATCTCAGAACATAGTGGATACTAGGGATCAAACCCTAACAAAACTAACTCGATTACATGATAAACCTCATCCAACCCATCACCGTCCAGCAAGCCTATGATGGAATTACTCACGCACGGCGGTGAGCATCATGAAATTGGTGATGGAGGATGGTTGATGATAACGATGGCGACAGATTCCCCTCTCCGGAGCCCCGAACGGACTCCAGATCAGCCCTCCCGAGAGAGTTTAGGGCTTGGCGGCGGCTCCGTATCGTAAAACGCGATGAATCCTTCTCTCTGATTTTTTTCTCCCCGAACGTGAATATATAGAGTTGGAGTTGAGGTCGCTGGAGCTCCAGGGGGCCCACGAGGTAGGGGCGCGCCCTGGGGGGGGGCAGGCGCGCCTCCCACCCTCGTGGACAGGGTGTGGGCCCCCTGCCCTTGATTCTTTCGCCAGTATTTTTTACTATTTCCAAAAATAATCTCCATGAAGTTTCAGGTCATTCCGAGAACTTTTGTTTCTGCACAAAGATAACAGCATGGCAATTCTGCTGAAAACAGCGTCAGTCCGGGTTAGTTCCATTCAAATCATGCAAGTCAGAGTCCAAAACAAGGGCAAAAGTGTTTGCAAAAGTAGATACGACGGAGACGTATCAACTCCCCCAAGCTTAAACCTTTGCTTGTCCTCAAGCAATTCAGTTGATAAACTGAAAGTGATAAAGAAAAACTTTTACAAACTCTGTTTGCTCTTGTTGTTGTAAATATGTAAAGCCAGCATTCAAGTTTTCAGCAAAGATTATGACTAACCATATTCATAGTAACACTTAGGTCTCATGTTTAGTCATGTCAATGGCATAATCAACTAGCGAGCAATAATAATAAATCTTGGATGACAACACTTTCTCAAAACAATCATAATATGATGTAACAAGATGTTATCTCGCTAGCCCTTTCTGAGACCGCAAAACATAAATGCAGAGCACCTTTAAAGATCAAGGACTGACTAAACATTGTAATTCATGGTAAAAGAGACCCAGTCATAGTCATACCCAATACAAATTAATAGTAATGGATGCAAATGACAGCGGTGCTCTCCAGCTGGTGCTTTTTCATAAGAGGGTGATGACTCAACATAAAAGTAAATAGATAGGCCCTTCGCAGAGGGAAGCAGGGATTTGTAGAGGTGCAAGAGCTTGATTTTGAAATAGAGATAAATAATATTTTGAGCGGCATACTTTGATTGTCAACACAACAACCCAGAGATGGCGATATCTTCCATGCTACACACATTATAGGCGGTTCCCAAACAGAATGGTAAAGTTTATACTCCCCCTCCACCAACAAGCATCAATCCATGGCTTGCTCGAAACAACGAGTGCCTCCAAGTAGCAATAGTCCTAGGGGGAGTTTTGTTTGCAATTATTTTGATTTGATTTGCATAAAGCATGGGACTGGGCATCTCGGTGACCAGCCATTTTCTCGTGAGTGAGGAGCGGAGTCCACTCCTCTTGAGAATAACCCACCTAGCATGGAAGATACGGACAGCCCTAGTTGATACATGAGCTATTCGAGCATACAAAACAGAATTTCATTTGAAGGTTTAGAGTTTGGCACATACAAATTTACTTGGAACGACAGGTAGATACCGCATATAGGAAGGTATAGTGGACTCATATGGAATAACTTTGGGGTTTAAGGGGTTGGATGCACAAGCAGTATTCCCGCTTAGTACAAGTGAAGGCTAAAAAAGACTGGGAAGCGACCAACTAGAGAGCGACAACAGTCATGAACATGCATTAAAATTAATAAACATTGAGTGCAAGCATGAGTAGGATATAATCCACCATGAACATAAATATCGTGAAGGCTATGTTAATTTGTTTCAACTACATGTGTGAACATGTGCCAAGTCAAGTCACTTAAATCATTCAAAGGAGGATACCACCCTACTATACCACATCACAACCATTTTAATAGCATGTTGGCACGCAAGGTAAACCATTATAAATTCCTAGCTAATTAAGCATGGCATAAGCAACTATAATCTCTAATTGTCATTTGTGACGCCCGGATAATTAAGCTACAGTGAACCTCTGCTAATGATGCCACGTCACCTCGGTTACTGTTGATAAACTCGCGTTGATTTGAAACCGTTCCAAATTCGAATTAAAAATCAAGTCAAACGGTAAAGGTTTTCAAATATTAAAACTAAAATGTTCGGGTTGTGCCAAATAATGCATAGGTAATTATGGCGGAGGAACCACACTTTTATAAAAGGTTTGAATGCTCTAAAATGATTTAAGCGGTAACTAAAACATTATTCAAATGCCTTTGGTATTTTATAAAATACTAAACTATTCTATTTTGGGTTAAAACCTTTTGTGGCTGAGGGTTATTTTGAAACGTTATTTTAGGAGCTGTTGTCATACTTTACTAAATAAAATTAATGTGGAACTAAAATTAAAACAGAAAAGAAAAGTAAAAAGAATAAAAACAAAGAAAACAAAAGACCCCCCCTCTCCCCTGGACCAAGTGGCCCAGCTGGCTGCCGAATTGGCCGGCCCACCCCGTTGCCAGCCTACTTACCCCCAGTGTAACCTAACCCTCTCGATCCCCTCTCATTCCCTGCCCACTCCCCTCACCCCTCATCCGCCGCCACACCCCTACACACACAAACCGCGCCAGGGAGAGGAGCTCCCTGCACCCATTTCCATCGCCAGTGCCTTCGCCACATCCGGTCACCGCTCGCTGAATGCCTCGTCCTCGCCGGCCCCTCCCGGCCTTCTTCCTCACCCTCCTGCACGTCGCGCGTCTTCCCCGAGCTCCGCAAGACGCCGTGCTCGCCGCCCCGACGCCAACCGCCGTCGCCCGGAACCGTCGTCCTCATCCCCACCTCCCCGGACCGCCACCTCCACGTCGCCGTCATCCCCGTCCTCCTCGACCCCCACTGCCTTGTCCGTACGGCCCACGGTGAGGTCCCCGGCCTCTCCTCCTTCCCTAGTCCCCATGTGCATACCGCACGCTCGCGCACCCGGCCGCCGTCCTGCTCGCTTAGCCGCAGCCCCGTCGCCTAGGACGAGCCGCTCCGCCTCTGATCTTCCCCCCTCATGGCCTCGGCGTCCGTGCGACGCGCCCGCGCGCTTGTCGCATCCCCGACGCCTGGCCGCGCCTGGCTGCTCGTCGGAGACCGCAGTCCGCGTCGCGCCTCCTGCCATCGCGCGCCTCCCCTGCACGCCCGCGCACGAGCCTGCACCCCTCACCTCTGTCCACGCCCCCGCTCGTCTCCTGATGCTTTTGCTCCTCCCCCCCCCCCCCGTTGCACCTGCCTCCACCTGGCCGCGCCAGCTCCGCCCGGCCACGCCCGCGCTCTGTCGGAGCGTGCTGGCACCCGCCCCGCCAACCTCCCTGTGCGCGCTCGCTCCCCTCGCCCTGCCCCCGCCGTCCCACTACGCCCGTCGCCGCCTGCGCGTGCGGCCACCGCGCCTCGCCCGTCCGCCCCGCCCGCCAGTTGGAAATATGCCCTAGTGGCAATAATAAAATGGTTATTATTATATTTCCTTGTTCATGATAATTGTCTATTGTTCATGCTATAAATGCGTTATCCGGAAATCGTAATACATGTGTGAACACATAGACCATAACATGTCCCTAGTGAGCCTCTAGTTGACTAGCTCGTTGATCAATAGATGGTTACGGTTTCCTGACCATGGACATTGGATGTCATTGATAATGGGATCACATCATTAGGAGAATGATGTGATGGACAAGACCCAATCCTAAGCATGGCACTAGATCGTGTAGTTCGTTTGCTAAAGCTTTTCTAATGTCAAGTATCATCTCCTTAGACCATGAGATCGTGCAACTCCCGGATACCGTAGGAATGCTTTGGGTGTACCAAACGTCACAACATAACTGGGTGGCTATAAAGGTGCACTATAGGTATCTCCGAAAGTGTCTGTTGGGTTGGCACGGATTGAGACTGGGATTTGTCACTCCGTATGACGGAGAGGTAGCTCTGGGCCCACTCGGTATTGCATCATCATAATGAGCTCAATGTGACTAAGTAGTTAGTCACGGGATCATGCATTACGGAATGAGTAAAGTGACTTGCCAGTAACGAGATTGAACGAGGTATTGGGATACCGACGATCGAATCTCGGGCAAGTAACGTACCGATTGAGAAAGGGAATTGTATACGGGATTGCTTGAATCCTCGACATTGTGGTTCATCCGATGAGATCATCGTGGAACGTGTGGGAGCCAACATGGGTATCCAGATCCCGCTGTTGGTTATTGGCTAGAGAGCTGTCTCGGTCATGTCTGCATGATTCCCGAACCCGTAGGGTCTACACACTTAAGGTTCGGTGACGCTAGAGTTGTAGAGATATTAGTATGCGGTTAACCGAAAGTTGTTCGGAGTCCCGGATGAGATCCCGGACATCACGAGGAGTTCCGTAATGGTCCGTAGGTAAAGATTTATATATAGGAAGTCCAGTTTCGGTCACCGGGAGAGTTTCGGGGGTCACCGGTATTGTACCGGGACCACCGGAAGGGTCCCGGGGGTCCACCGGGCGGGGCCACCTATCCCGGAGGGCCCCATGGGCTGAAGTGGCGTGGGAATCAGCCCCTGGTGGGCTGGTGCGCCCCACCCAAGGGCCCAAGGCGCCTAGGGTTGGAAACCCTAGGGGCTGTTGCCCCCCGAGGGGGCATGCGCCCCCTGGTTGGAAACCCTAAGGGGGCCGTTGCCCCCCGAGGGGCCGCCGGCCCCCCCCTAGATGGGATATCCAAGGGGGGCATGCGCCCCCCTAGCCCCTATATATAGTGGAGGGGAGGGAGGGCAGCCGCACCCTAAGCCCTGGCGCCTCCCTCTCCCTCCCGTGACACCTCTTCCTCCTCCAGTAGCGCTTGGCGAAGCCCTGCTGGAATCCCGCTGCTTCCACCACCACGTCGTCGTGCTGCTGGATCTCCATCAACTTCTCCTTCCCCCTTGCTGGATCAAGAAGGAGGAAACGTCTCCGCTCCGTACGTGTGTTGAACGCGGAGGTGCCGTCCGTTCGGCGCTAGGATCATCGGTGATTTGGATCACGACGAGTACGACTCCATCAACCCCGTTCTCTTGAACGCTTCTGCTCGCGATCTACAAGGGTATGTAGATGCACTCCTCCTCTCTCATTGCTAGTAAACTCCATAGATTAATCTTGGTGATGCGTAGAATTTTTTTAATTTCTGCAACGATCCCCAACACCGCCCGCTCCGCGTTGTCGCTCGCCGGCGCACGCGCGCCCACGGCTCCGGCCCCCTCTGCCCCGCTGCCCTGTTCCGGCCGACGCTCTTGCGGCCCCTGGCCGCCGGCGCCCGCGCCCGGCTCTGCCGCGTCACCTGGGTGGGTTACGCCCGCACCCTAGGGCTCCGCCCCATTTCGCTAGCGCCCACACCCGCTACGCCCAACACCCGTTAGCCCCCTGGGCCTATGACAAACGGGGCCCAGCCCTAGAACGTTTTATAAAAAATGAATTAATAAAATTAATTAATTAAGTTAATTAATCATGTTTAATTAATATAATTAACTAGTTAGTTTAATTAGAATGTAACTAGTTTAGCTAAATCCTAATTAACCTAAACAGAGTATGACAGGTGGGACCCGCACGTCAGATTGACCCAGTCAACACCTCTGTTGACTGCTGACGTCATGCTGACGTCAGCAAGCACTATTCTGGATATTATTGAATTAAAAAAATAAAAAAATGCTAAAAATGATTAAATCTTTTAAAATTAATATAAAATAAACCTTAGCTCGGATGGAAAAACTTTGTATGTGAAAGTTGCTCAGAACGACGAGAGGAATCCGGATACGCAGCCCGTTCATCCGCCACACATCCCTAGCATAGCAAACTCGCAACTTTCCCCCTCCGGATCATCTGTTCAAAAACGCAAAACACCGGGAATACTTTCCCGGATGTTTTCCCCCTTCGCCGGTATCACCTACTACCGCGTTTGGGCACCCCTAGCAACGCTCATTGTCATGTCATGCATCGTCATGCATATGTTTGCATTATATTTATTGTTTCTTCCCCCTCTTCTCTAGCTAGACTCCGAGACCGACGCCGTTGCTACCCATATAGACTACTGTGTTGACGACCCCTCCTTTTCGGCTGAGCTTCCAGGAAAGCCCCCCTTGATCACCAGATATCACCTATTCCTTTTCTCTACTGCTAGCATTAGAGTAGGGTAGAATGTTACTGCTTTCGGTTAATCCTATTCTGCTGCATAGCCTATCATTGTTGCTACAATTGTTACCCTTACCTGCAATCCTAAATGCTTAGTATAGGATGCTAGTATTCCATCAGTGGCCCTACACTCTTGTCCGTCTGCCATGCTATACTACTGGGCCGTGATCACTTCAGGAGGTGATCACGGGCATATGATATATACTTTATACTGTTACATTACTTATGATACTGTTCGGAGATGGGGGCTGAAGGGGCAGGTGGCTCAATCCCGGTAGAGGTGGGCCTGGGTTCCCCACAGCCCCCGACTGTTACTTTGTGACAGAGCGACAGGGCAGGTTGAGACTACCTAGGTGAGAGGTGGGCCTGGCCCTGGTCGGCGTCCGCAGTTACTGCAAAATAACACGCTTAACGAGATCTTGGTATTTGATCTGAGTCTGGCCACTGGCCTATATGCACTAACCATCTACGTGGGAACAGTTATGGGCACTCGACGTTGTGGTATCAGCCAAAGCCTTCTTGACGTCAGCGACTGAGTGGCGCGCGCCGGATTGGACCGTAAGCCTGCGCTTGTATTGAGGGGGCTAGGTCTGCTTCCGGCCGCCCTCGCAATGTGCAGGTGTGCAATGGGCGATGGGCCCAGACCCCTGCGCCATAGGATTTAGACCGGCGTGCTGACCTCTCTGTTGTGCCTAGGTAGGGCTACGACGTGTTGATCTTCCGAGGCCGGGCATGACCCAAAAAAGTGTGTCCGGCCAAAGGGGATCGAGCGTGTTGGGTTATGTGGTGCACCCCTGCAGGGAAGTTTATCTATTCGAATAGCCGTGATCTTCGGTAACAGGACGACTTGGAGTTGTACCTTGACCTTATGACAACTAGAACCGGATACTTAATAAAACACACCCTTCCAAGTGCCAGATAAACCCGATGATCGCTCTCACACAGGGCGACGAGGGGAGGATCGCCGGGTAGGATTTATGCTATGCGATGCTACTTGGTGAACTTACCATCTACTCTCTTCTACATGCTGCAAGATGGAGGCTGCCAGAAGCGTAGTCTTCGACAGGACTAGCTATCCCCCTCTTATTCTGGCTTTCTGCAGTTGAGTCCACCGATATTGCCCCTTTACACAGATACCCGTGCATAAGTAGTGTAGATCCTTGCTTGCGAGTACTTTGGATGAGTACTCACGGTTGCTTTTCTCCCTCTTTTCCCCCTTTCCATTCTACCTGGTTGTCGCAACCAGATGCTGGAGCCCAGGAGCCAGACACCACCGTCGACGATGACTCCTACTACACCGGAGGTGCCTACTACTACGTGCAGGCCGCTGACGACGACCAGGAGTAGTTTAGGAGGATCCCAGGTAGGAGGCCTGCGCCTCTTTCGATCTGTATCCCAGTTTGTGCTAGCCATCTTATGGCACCTTGTTTAACTTATGTCTGTACTCAGATATCGTTGCTTCTGCTGACTCGTCTATGATCGAGCACTTGTATTCGAGCCCTCGAGGCCCCTGGCTTGTATTATGATGCTTGTATGACTTATTTTAATTTTAGAGTTGTGTTGTGATATCTTCCCATGAGTCCCTGATCTTGATCATACACGTTTGCGTGTATGATTAGTGTACGATTGAATCGGGGGCGTCACAAGTTGGTGTCATAGCCGACTGCCTGTAGGAATCCCCCTTCCAAACTCATTGGCCGAAGTTGAGTCTAGACATTGAATTTTTTTTACTAACATGGCTGTGCGGCTTACGGGCCCACGTCGCCATTGGGTGGTATTAGGATCTTTTATTTCTCGTCTATACTCTGGGACTCTTATCTCTCTTCTACTCGGGTTAAATGATTTTACTAACTCTAACACTAGGATCTCATGATCACATCCACCCGGAGAGCCCCTTATTACAGATGATGGCCTGCTGCCCCAGAAGATTTCGAAGATACTCTCCGATATTCTCTCGAGACCTTGTGTCCGTTGCTTTTGCAATTCCCTACCACCGAAATATCCCTATGGATAAATACTTACACCTGTCATTCTTACTTTTATTCCCAGTTGATCTTGTTATTACAAGATACCCCGAAATTCTCTCTATTGTTCCGAGAATCCTTTGAGCTTACTGCCTTGCAGTTCCTTGTCACCTGAATACACCTACAAGTTAATCCTCACACACACATTGAGGATTTGTTTCTCCCCAGTCATTAATGTGTTTCACCAAAGTCTTCGAAATACTATTTGATCTTTTGAAAATCCTCAACAGCCTGTTGTTCTTGAACTTCTTGCTTGCTTGCATTATGGTTAATACCATAAGTATAGTAATCTTATTGGCAACCTTTGTCGCTATCATTTTGAGTCCATTGATTCAATATGTTACGAATGCTCGCAATCCTCAATCAGAACCTAGAATTCATCCTTTCGGCTCAGACGTCATTTTAAACATGAGTTGAATCTCGACCAATCAAATTGTTTGTCGATTTTACCCCTAAGCTTACTCAACTTATCCATCCTTAATCAGAGCGTTTGCTTCTGATCCTTTGATTTGGAAATCATAATTCCTTTACATGTGAGCTTTGAATTAGCCAGTTCCTTCTATAATCCAATGCCTTCGCATTGTTTCATTCTCTGGTTGTGTGCCGATACTCACATCAGCTTCGCTATGGACCGTCGGATCCTTTGTTGAATTATCATCCGACAGTGTCCTTCGTACACAAAAACCTCGAGAAGTCCTTTCCCTGATACATAATGCCTTCGGTAAATTGTATCCTCTCGTGTTGTCACCCATGCTCTACTATCGAGCTTGTGTTATTTACTATTGAAGCTTGTGGTATAATGTAGAGACCCGACCTCAAACTGTCAAGTCTCTGTGCTTCAGTGTCATCCCTGGATCGGTAATGCTGACACACACAGTACTCGAAGGAGTTATAACAGAGTAGCAATCACACACTTATTACATCGAATGTCTCCGAAGAGAACTTATTACAATAAATATGGCTTCAGGCCATTTAATACGATAACAACGGAAGGCTTGGAAGATAAAGTGAGTCCATCAACTCCAACGGCATAGCTGAGCTGCACGGCAACGACCTAACGTACCTTACTCCTCATCTGAAAAGTCTGCAACACAATACGTTGCAGCCCGGAAACGGGTCAGCACATGGAATATGCTGGCAATATAACACAATAGAGCAAGAACAGAATAATGCTATCACTACATGCATATTTGGCTGGTGGAAAGCTCTATGGTTATAGTTTTTGCGAAAAGCCAATTTTTCCCTACAACAAAGGAATAAGTTTTATTTTAACTACCATGGTAGTTGAAACATCATTGAGAAGGTTCCTCCAACTCAATCCCAATTGTAATTATCAACCCAACAATATTAATTAGAAGTGATGAGATACTTAGGATAATCCAAGTACTAGATACTCAAGATGTCCATAACCGGGGACACGGCTAACCATGATTAGATTGTACACTCTGCAGAGGTTTGCGCACTTTTCCCCACAAGACTCGATCGCCTCCGTTGGATTTCTCGCACTACACGGTGTTTGAGAAACGGATGACCGAGACACAGTCTTTCAGAAACATTAACTCTTTACTCCGGGCAGACCATACCAACCTACATCCCTCTACCTATTGATCCACCTCTTCAAGAGCTCATGTAGCTTACTCAACTATGCTAGAGCCCATAATAGCTTGTGGCTGCACATGGAAGTTTCTAGCATGAAAATATCTCAGTTCCCTTTGAGCCTGGGTGGCGGACCTTAGGATGATCACACGGGTACTCCGGGATATCCTAGGACAACACTGGATTCTCCAGGTGCCCAACAAGCAATCCACCCAGATGTGTATTAAAGTTGCCACCTTAAGTTGAACCATTAATTAATCATCTCACATCTGTCATGGATTTCACTCACCCAATCCATGTCTACGAGCATAGCATAGCATAGCAATATAAGCAATACGTAGAAGTAACTCCCAAGGGTTTGAATATAACAGGGCAATAGGTTCTACCTCATCAACTACTTCCCAACCCACATGTTAATCACATCCTAATCATGCAATGTTTGAGGATTGGAACTAATGCATAAAAACTGGGTATCAAAGGAGTATGATCAATGTGTTACTTGCCTTGCTGACGATCTGCAAAACCTAGGGACTCGTAGTAGCATGCTTCGCACTCCGGGAATTCTATCGCAAACAAACAATAGCATACATAAGCAATCAAGAAAAAAAGCACGGGTAAATCTCAAATAAGAAGAACTAACCAGAAAGTTCAATTTAAGAACTCCGGTTTGCAAAAAGAATCAAATCAAAGGGAGCAACGAAACTCAAACTGCGAAAGAAACAAGATCCATTTACTAATCTGAACTAAAGTAAAATTTTACAGTACCAAAACCTTGTTCAAGTTGATTAAACAGAAAGAGGGTTTCGAGACGAAGATCTAGGCGCTTGAATCGCCTGATTCCGATAAACGAGCGAAAAGATAAACTAAAACAAAAATCAGATCAGAAATCACGATCGAAAATAATCACGAAAAATCCGAGAAAAAGAAAACTGACAAATAGGCTAACGAACGAACGTTCGTTGTCTGTAACTAACAAGCGAAAACCATTCGTTAAAACGAACATACGGACGAACGTCTGCTATATAAACTAAAGCGAGAAAACCGGCGAACCGATCTTTAAAAAAAGAACTAGGGTTTTCTAAAAAAACCGAATCAGTTTTAAAATAAAACCAAACGGCGGCGGCGGCGTATACCTCCGGCGAGGCTCCGGCAAGGCGGGGCGGCTCCGGCGAGGTGGGGCTGCGGCGGCGGGGTGCGCGGGTGGCGGCGGCGCGGCGCTAGGCGGCAGGGCGGCGACGGCGCTAGCGGCGGGGTTCGGTGGTGGTGGGGGGTCCAGGGGCGACGTATTTAAAGGAGGGGGACTTGCTTGGGGGAGGGGCAAGGAGGCGCGGGAGGAGTCCCGGCCGGACTCGGGGTCGGGCGGCAGCGCTGGCGCGGTCTCCTGGAGGGAGACGAGGCACGGGGCGGTGGGCTGGCTCGGCTGGGCTTCGGCCCAGTCGGGCGCTGGAGTTTTTTTTTCTTTTTAAATAATTTCGCAGGAACTTAAATAAATCCTAGAAAAATAAATAGAAATCTAAAAATGACAAAACAAATTTTCACCGTCTAAATAAAATATTTAGAACGAGATGAACATTTTCTTGGCCCTAAAATGCAACTTTGAAAAACGTGCAATTTTCTAATGCAAATAAAATAGCAAAAAAATCCGAATAAAATCAAATATTTGATTGTAATATTTTTCCTCCAATATTTCAATTACTTTGGAGAAGTCATATTATCTCCTCTCGTATATTTTAATATGAAATATTTTCGGAGAGAAAAATAATTAAAACCAAAATCCTCGTTTCAATATTTGATAAGATTCAAATATGAAAACAATGAAATCCCCAACTCTCTCCGAGGGTCCTTGAGCTGCGTAGGATTTCGAGGATCGCGAAACGAAATGCAATAAAATATGATATGCATGAATGATCTATGTATAACATTCCAAATTGAAAATTTGGGATGTTACAAACCTACCCCCTTAAGATAAATCTCGCCCTCGAGATTCGGGTTGGCTAGAAAATAGGTGTGGGTGGTCTTTGCGAAGATCATCCTCTCATTCCCAGGTGGCTTCATCCTCGGTATGGTGGCTCCACTGAACTTTGCAAAACTTGATAACCTTACTGCGGGTGACTCGGCTGGCAAATTCAAGAATCCTGACTGGCTTCTCCTCATAGGTCAGATCACTGTCCAACTGAATCGCCTCCAAGGGTACTGTATCTCTTAACGGTATATCGGCCATCTCAGCACGACACTCCTTCAGTTGTGAAACATGAAACACATCATGAACTCCTGATAGTCCTTCAGGTAACTCCAACTTGTAGGCAACTTCTCCCATACGTTCCAAAACACGATACGGTCCTACAAATCTCGGGGCTAACTTTCCCTTAACTCCAAAACGTTTCACTCCTCGCAAGGGTGATACTCGCAGATATGCTCTGTCTCCAATTTCATAGGTTACCTCCTTGCGTTTTGAATCTGCATAACTCTTCTGCCTGGACTGAGCTACCTTCAGTCTATCGTGAATCAACTTGACCTTCTCTTCGGACTCCTTGATCAAGTCGGGTCCAAACAATTGTCGATCTCCAACTTCATCAACGGTGTTCTGCACCTTCGTCCATACAGGGCTTCGAACGGTGTCATCTTCAAACTGGCCTGGTAGCTATTGTTGTATGAGAACTCTGCGTAGGGCAAATTGTCATCCCAACAAGATCCATAATCCAGCGCACAAGCCCTCAACATGTCCTCCAGAATCTGGTTGACTCTCTCGGTCTGTCCATCTGTCTGCGGGTGAAATGTTGTACTGAACTCCAATCTCGTTCCCAAAGTCTGGTGCAGTTGATGCCAAAACTTTGATGTAAACTGTGTTCCTCTATCTGATACGATGGTCCTCAGAATTCCATGCAGACATACGATCCTGGGCATTTATATCTTGGCCAACTTCGCACTTGTATAGGTTGTTTTCACCGGGATAAAGTGAGCTACTTTGGTCAAGCGATCAACTACTACCCATATAGAATCATATCCTGATTTGGTCCTGGGCAATCCGGTGATAAAATCCATGCCAAGTTTATCCCACTTCCATTCAGGTATCGGCATAGGCTGTAACAATCCTGCTGGCTTTTGATGCTCAGCCTTCAATCTCTGACATACATCACATACAGCTACATACTCGGCAATATCCTTCTTCATACCAGTGCAACAGAAACGTTCCTTCAAAACCAAATACATCTTGGTGTTTCCGGGGTGTATCGAGTATGGTGAGTCATGAGCCTCCTGAAGTATTAACTTCCTGATCTCTGTGTTATTGGGCACATAAACACGGTCCTCAAACCATAAGGTGTCATGCTCATCCTCACGAAAACCTTTGGACTTTTCTTTGCTCATTCTCTCTTTTATCTCGGCAATCTCTTTGTCATCCTTCTGAGCTTCTCGAATCTTTCCTAACAATGTAGACTGAACCTCCATTGTTGCAACAAAACCTCTAGGAACAATCTCCAATCGAAGTTCCCTGAGATCCTCTACTAACTCCTTTGGCAATCCCATGCTCACTAGGGTGTTAGCATAACTCTTCCGACTCAAGGCGTCTGCTACGACATTGGCCTTGCCTGGATGATAGTGCAGCTTCATGTCATAATCCTTTATGAGCTCCAACCATCTCCTCTGCCTAAGGTTTAGCTCCTTTTGTGTGAAAATGTACTTCAAACTCTTATGATCCGTATACACATCACAACGGTTTCCAATAAGGTAATGTCTCCAAGTCTTAAGCGCATGCACTACTGCTGCTAACTCCAAATCATGCGTGGCATAATTCAATTCGTGCGGTTTTAGTTGTCGTGAGACATACGAAACAAGTCTTCCGTCCTGCATAAGCACACTTCCATGTCCTAGGCGAAAGGCGTCGCAATACACTTGGAAATCCTTGCGTATATCTGGCAGAATCAGCACTGGGGCTGTAGTCAAACGTTTCTTTAACTCCTGAAAACTTGCCTCACATTCTTCCATCCATTTAAACTTGGTATCCTTCTTCAATAACTCCGTCATTGGCTTTGCAATCTTGGAAAAATTCTCAATGAATCTTTGATAGTATCCTGCGAGTCCAAGAAAACTGCGGATCTCGCTAACTGAAGTGGGTGCCAACCATTCAGTGACTGACTGAACCTTGGTGGGGTCTACTGCTATACCTTCTCCTAATATAACATGTCCAAGGAATCCGACTTCCTTCAACCAAAATTCACATTTGCTGAACTTGGCATACAACTGGTGTTCCCTGAGTTTCTCGAGAACTAATCGCAAATGCTCCTTGCAGTTGGTCAAACAAATCATTGATCATCGACAGTGGGTATTTGTTCTTGATTGTCACTTCATTTAACGCACGATAATCAACAACTATTCTTAGAGACTTATCCTTCTTCTCAACCAAAAGCACTGGGGCTCTCCATGGTGATGAACTCCGTCAAATGTAACCTTTCTCCAATAACTCCTTGATCTGCTTCTTAATCTCCTCCAGATCATTTGCGAGCATCCGATAGGGTCTCTTTGATATTGGCCCTGTACCTGGCAATAGCTCTACCAAAAACTCGATGTCTCGATCCGGTGGCATGCCTGGTAACTCCTCTGGAAAAACATCCGGGTAATCCTTCACTACCGGCACTTCCTCCTGAACAACTCCCGTGAGGGTATTTACTTGGCTCCTCCTAGGCACATGCCTAGATACATACTTAATCCTTTTTCCCTCCGGGGTGGTGAGATAAATCGACTTACTAGCACAGTCAATGCTTCCTCCATACTTTGGCATCCAGTCCATGCCTAATATCACATCCAATCCTTGTGACTCCAAAATTATTAGGTCTGACGGGAAAACATGGCTACCAATGGTTAGGGGTATCTGGTCGCACCATCGACTGCTCCAGGTGAACTCACTAACAGAGGGGTCCTAAGGGTTTGGGTTGGTAGTTTAAACTTATCCACGAATTCCCTTGATATGTATGAATGCGATGCACTAGTATCAAAAAGAACAAGGGCGGTAAAATACTTAACCAAAAACTTACCTATAACCGCGTCTGGCTGCTCTTCAACCTCCTCCACGTTAACGTGGTTTACTTGTCCTTTGTCGAATGGATTGGGCTTCTTCCCAGCGCTCCCATTGTCGTTTCCATTCTTCGCTTCAGGGCACTCCGTGGCATAGTGTCCAGTCTTCCCGCACTTAAAGCAAGTAATGTGACTTAGATCTCTCTTGGCGGGTGTCGCTGGATTGGAGCGGTTCTGATTGTTGCTTGCTCCATTCCCATTCTTAGAACCATTGTGGTTATGCAAACTTCCTCCGGTGTGGTTATGACCTCCATGGTTACGAACAAGTCTTCCCGAGTTCGGGGTTAGGCGAGGTTTCTGCTGAGCTCCTGAGTTATACCTCCCTTGCCCATACTTCCTCTTACGGCTCTCAATTTGCTGCTGCTTCCCTTCAATCATAAGAGCCTTATCTACCAACTCCTGGTAGTTGTTGAATGTTGCCACCATCAACTGCATTCTCATCTCATCATTCAGCCCTTCCATAAACTTCTCCTGCTTTGCGGCATCTGTGGCCACATCATCAGGGGCATAGCGAGATAACTTGCTAAACTCGTCCACATACTGAGCCACAGTACGGTTCCCCTGGCGTAAGTTGCGAAACTCATGCTTCTTCATGTTCATAGCTCCAGTTGAGACATGGGTTGTGCGAAAGGCTTGCTGAAACTGATCCCAAGTGACGTTGGCTATGGGGAAAGTGGCCGTATAATTCTCCCACCATGAGGCTGCTGGTCCATCCAATTGATGTGCGGCAAAGCGCACCTTCTCAGCAACTATGCAACCTGCGGTGGTCAACTCCCTTCCAATACGGCGTAGCCAATCATCAGCAACTATAGGCTCGGTGCTACTGGAAAACACCGGCGGCTGCAACCTCAGAAAGCGAGCTAAATTATCAACTGGAGGCGGGTTGTTGTTGTTGTTGTTGTTGCCTTGGTTCTGGACTAACAATTGCATCAAGGCATTCTGCTGCTGGATCAACTGAGTGAGCTCCGGCGGGAAGGCAAATCCAGTGTCACGTCTCGGAGGCATCTGGTGGGTTTAGAGGGGAGAGATTAGAATAGAAAAGGGGTATAGTGAGAAAGCACTACCCATATGCACATGATACAAACACAATCATTTCACTCAATCAATCAAGCAAGGGCATACAAATGGTCTAGAACTATCGTTAAAAGTGCTCAACTACTACAATATACATGGGGGAATACTACTAATCATTTGGTGGTCATCTAGAAATTTTGATCGGTGGAAGACTCCATGATGTCTGCTCTAGCTTCGTCTTCAAAGTCATCATCACTGGGGTCGGAGTCGGTGTCGTCGATGATGATGTAGTTCTCCGGGCAAGTTGAATCGTCGTCCTCTCCTCCTGGCGCGGGATCTCCCATGAATACTCCGATCTTCTTTATCAGGTCGTCATTCTTCTCCAATAGTGTTGCAATTTCCTCCTCATATCCATCGCGTGTAGACTTGAGTTCTTCCTCCAGCTCGATGATCCTTGTCTTCGCCTTCTTCAAATCTATCATGTCTACGCACATCTGATTCTCCTGGCGTCGAATGTGCTGGTTTAACTCCTGGATGAAAGCTGCAATGGATCTGTCCTTCTTGGTGCTAATCATCTCCCATTGCTCATCTCGGCGCCCACATATCTGATAAATAGTGTCCTTGAGATCCTTGTTGTAGACTTCTCCAATGCGTCCCATGGTAATGTGGGCTGCCATGCTCTTGCCTAGACTCCAGGTGGGTGCTTCAAAAGAAAATTCTATGGGCTTAGTGGTTGGCGAGAACGTCCTTCCTGGAACTTGAACTTGAATCATCCAGCGCTCCTCTTCTGGTAAGGTGGCGTTGTAAGTCCTGGTGAAGCTTGGTATTCCGATGTTCAAGTACCTAGTGACTTCCTTCAAGTGGCGTCCAAAGGGTGTGTCTTCATCCGGTTGTGCAAACTTGTTCTTCAATTCCGCAATCCTAAGGAGTAGAAAATGGAGAGGAGTCAGAAATGAGTAGAGAAGAGTGACCTATGGCTTATCTTAGTGGTCGTGTCCTACAATCAGCGTGTGCTCTGATACCATCTTGTAGCGACCCGACCTCAAACGGTCAAGTCTCTGTGCTTCAGTGTCATCCCTGGATCGGTAATGCTGACACACACAGTACTCGAAGGAGTTATAACAGAGTAGCAATCACACACTTATTACATCGAATGTCTCCGAAGAGAACTTATTACAATAAATATGGCTTAAGGCCATCTAATACGATAACAGCGGAAGGCTTGGAAGATAAAGTGAGTCCATCAACTCCAACGGCATAGCTGAGCTGCACCGCAATGACCTAACTTACCTTACTCCTCATCTGAAAAGTCTGCAACATAATACGTTGCAGCCCGGAAACGGGTCATCACATGGAATATGCTGCCAATATAACACAATAGAGCAAGAACGGAATAATGCAATCACTACATGCATATTTGGCTGGTGGAAAGCTCTATGGTTATAGTTTTTGTGAAAGCCAATTTTTCCCTACAACAAAGGAATAAGTTTTATTTTAACTATCATGGTAGTTGAAACATCATTGAGAAGGTTCCTCCAACTCAATCCCAATTAAAAGTAATTATCAACCCAACAATATTAATTAGAAGTGATGAGATACTTAGGATAATCCAAGTACTAGATACTCAAGATGTCCATAACCGGGGACATGGCTAACCATGATTAGATTGTACACTCTGCAGAGGTTTGCACACTTTTCCCCACAAGACTCGATCGCCTCCGTTGGATTTCTCGCACTACACGGTGTTTGAGAAACAGATGACCGAGACACAGTCTTTCAGAAACATTAACTCTTTACTCTGGGCAGACCATACCAACCTACATCCCTCTACCTGCAGATCCACCTCTTCAAGAGCTCATGCAACTTACTCAACTATGCTAGAGCCCATAATAGCTTGTGGCTGCACACAGAAGTTTCTAGCATGAAAATATCTCAGTTCCCTTTGAGCCTGGGGGGCGGACCTTAGGATGATCACACGGGTACTCCGGGATATCCTAGGACAACACTGGATTCTCTAGGTGCCCGACAAGCAACCCACCAGATGTGTATGAAAGTTGCCACCTTAAGTTGAACCATTAATTAATCATCTCACATCTGTCATGGATTTCACTCACCCAATCCACATCTACGAGCATAGCATAGCAATATAAGCAATACGTAGAAGTAACTCCCAAGGGTTTGAATATAACAGGGCAATAGGTTCTACCTCATCAACTACTGCCCAACCCACATGTTAATCACATCCTAATCATGCAGTCTTTGAGGATTGGAACTAATGCATAAAAACTGGGTATGAAAGGAGTATGATCAATGTGTTACTTGCCTTGCTGACGATTCGCAAAACCTAGGGACTCGTAGTAGCACGCTTCGCACTCCGGGAATTCTATCGCAAACAAAAAACAGCATACATAAGAAATCAAGCAAAAAAGCACGGGTAAATCTCAAATAAGAAGAACTAACCAGAAAGTTCAACTTAAGAACTCCGGTTTGCAAAAAGAATCAAATCAAACGGATCAACGACACTCAAACTGCGAAAGAAACAAGATCCATTTACTAATCTGAACTAAAATCAAATTTTACAGTACCAAAACCTTGTTCAAGTTGATTAAACAGAAAGAGGGTTTCGAGACGAAGATCTAGGCGCTTGAATCGCCTGATTCCGATAAACGAGCGAAAAGATAAACTAAAACAAAAATCAGATCAGAAATCACGATCGAAAATAATCGCGGAAAATCCGAGAAAAAGAAAACTGACGAACAGGCTAACGATCGAACGTTCGTTGTCTGTAACTAACGAGCGAAAACCGTTCGTTAAAACGAACGTACGGACGAACGTCCGCTATATAAACTAACCCGAGAAAACCGGCGAACCGATCTTAAAAAAAGGAACTAGGGTTTTCTAAACAAAACCTGATCGGTTTTAAAATAAAACCGAACGGCGGCGGCGGCGGCGTATACCTCCGGCGAGGCTCCGGCAAGGCGGGGCGGCTCCGGCGAGGTGGGGCTGCGGCGGCGGGGTGCGCGGGCCGCGGCGGCGCGGCAACGGCAGGCGGCGGCGCGGCGCTAGGCAGCGGGGCGGCGACGGCAGCGGCGGCGCGGGCTTGGCGGCGGCGCTGGCGGCGGGGCGACGGGGTTCGGTGGTGGTGGGGGGTCCGGGGGCAGCGTATTTAAAGGAGGGGGGCTTGCTTGGGGGAGGGGCAAGGCGGCGCGGGAGGAGTCCCGGCCGGACTCGGGGTCGGGCGGCGGCGCTCGCGCGGTCTCCTGGAGGGAGACGAGGAGCGGGACGGTGGGCCGGCTCGGCTGGGCTTCGGCCCAGTCGGGCGCTGGAGTTTTTTTCTTTTTAAATAATTTTGTAGGAACTTAAATAAATCCTAGAAAAATAAATAAAAATCAAAAAATGCCAAAACAAATTTTCACCTTCTAAATAAAATATTTAGAACGAGATGAACATTTTCTTGGCCCTAAAATGCAACTTTGAAAAACGTGCAATTTTTCTAATGCAAATAAAATAGCAATAAAATCCGAATAAAATCAAATATTTGATTTTAATATTTTTCCTCCAATATTTCAATTATTTTGGAGAAGTCATATTATATCCTCTCATATATTTTAATATGAAATATTTTCAAAGAAAAAAAATAATTAAAACCAAAATCCTCGTTTCAATATTTGATAAGATTCAAATATGAAAACAATGAAATCCCCAACTCTCTGTGAGGGTCCTTGAGCTTCTTAGGATTTCGAGGATCGCAAAACGAAATGCAATAAAATATGATATGCATGAATGATCTATGTATAACATTCCAAATTGAAAATTTGGGATGTTACATATAAGTTCCCAAGATGCCCCTAAGGGTTGAACCTATGCCTTCCCAGATCCGGGTAAACCCGAGAGTTATCACGAGTCATACTCTTCTGGTGTTTTGCTAGATAAAATTTAAACATTACAACTTCTTCGAAAAATGGGAAGTGAATGAAAGGTTGTGCATTGGAGAAGTGGGAGTCGACCTTGAACTTTGTGTTCATGCCCATGGACACGATGTAGATCCTATCATAGAAGCTTCTTGTAATAATAACAGTTTCCTTGATATGATATCATCTGGTATCTATGTATTGGTCCTTTGCAATCATGGTCCCGACCACATTTTCTCCTTGATTCCATTTCTCAGACAAGTTAAAGCACTTGTCTTCTGTTGATCGATACATCTCCGCAACCTCTATTTTGATCTTCCTCGAGTATTAACCTCTGGTATTTCGAGAATTGTGTTGCTTCCTGCGAGTCTTCATCTAGTATTGCTTCTCATCGATCTCAGATTCCCCCCAGGTCCTGAGTTATTAGTCACTCGAGAACATCGATAACTGAATCGAGTCCGCACCGCGATTAAACAACTCTTGGTAACCTTCATTACTTACGAGTTTGAACTCGATCACGTCATTCCTAGCCTGGTCGGATATATCATTATCGTGCTAAATTTTAACCGTGCTACCTGGTCCTTATTCCCGGAGCACAACTTTGGACGATGAACTAAGCTTACGGCGATCTTCCTCGGCATATCATTTCGCCTTGAACAACAATATTTGATTTCAAGTTTGTATTGTACTAGTGATTTCAATAACCTTCCGCTCCATCATTCATTTGACTTGATGTCATCGCCGTTCGATTACATCTTAATGAAATCTCTCGACAAATGTGTCGTGATCATCATCAACAATGATATGCCTTCTTCCAAGTGTGAATCGAATTCATGATGGGAAATACCATCCTTTCCCCTTGATGCTTTGTATTAACATCGACAACATTCTTGCATTCCCTCCAACACAAAACTTGTTCCTGTTTTGTGTTATACCTTGAGTTCCTTGTTATCCGACTTATGTTATGTTCTACCTTGAAGTATTACTGTCTTTTATGTCAAGGATGTTGTGAAGATTGCTCCACCTCTTAAGAATTCTTGGTGTAGTGATACTTATCACAAGCACCATTCTTTCTTGATCCCCGTATTGCCTAACCGGGAATATCGACAAGTGAACGATGCTGCTTGGTTTCTGTACTTCTAGCAATCCTATTGCTTTGAAGTTGATGGTCGATAGTTCGTTCTTAGACTATTGGTTGTTGAACCACCATTCTAACGTTGATCATGCTACCTAAGCCCATCTTTCAGGTGCACCTTTCAACCAATGTTTACTTGCGTATGTTTTCCTCAGGCATACATCATTATATCATTTGATCAGACAAATGTTATCTCCTTGTTTACATTATTGAGGAGATCCATCTTTTTGGAAATCTTGATGAGTTGTCGCCAAGTCCATCCACTACCTCCTCATCCTCTCCTTGGTATAATGATGAACTCCTATTTCGGTACTCGCTCCCATAGTTCATTTCCCGAGAATCTTAGAATGTCATCTTGACAAATGGTGTCGCACCTTTCTCTTCTCAGGCATCCTGACTCTGAGGTATCCTGACACCAATCATATCTGAATCTCGGTCAGATATGATGGTTGGAACAAATTTTCAAGAGTCATAGCATTGGTCTTAATATAACCCGGTAAGGTGATGTCATGCCTAGCACACCTAGCTGGAGAACCTACAGCTATGGTACCCTTTTAACAAGGTTAGCCATTCGTCCATGAGGAAATTCTAAGACTTATTCTACAAGCTGTTCCTGATGTATTCTTTGTGTATTCAGAGTTTGAACTTTGCTTGAAGACCATCTCAATGCTATCTCGAAGCGTGTCTCTGGTACTCTGATTTTACAATAAGCCCATTTGTAGCACAATGCAAAATGTTTCTTGATCAATTATCCAAACACCATTGTATGGGTAATGTCATGAAATTTCTTTCCCCTTTCCTGAAGGATTTTCTACTTTATATCCTACCATGGATATCATGCTCTGCTTCTCCTTGGGAAGGGTATACCCCTGGCATATGTGTCAAACACATTTTCCTTTCCATTCTTCTGTTTGATCCGATGATCACATTTTCCTTTCCATTGATTTGTTTAATCTTCCTTGTGATCCATATGATCTAAGCAGTAATATTCTTCTGCTTATGTAAATACCTTGGTGTACAACCGTGTCAGTAAGACCCTGTTGCATTTGTCGATAGCATTCCGATAACCACCAATGGACGAGAACTTTGCCTATTGGTCCGCCTCGTTCAATGAGCAGGAAAATGGTTCTCTTCGTCCCTCGCCCTTGGTATCGATGTTGTTGCCGACATAACTGACAGGCTACCCTCTGACATGCCTTGCTATTGTGACCATGCAAGATGTCAGCCCCCTTTCTACTTTGAACCACATGGTGGGCCCATAACCCACAGTTCCACAGGATCGAAACCTGACTCTCCTGTACACCTTGTTGCCAAAGTTATTCCTAGAGCTTGACTCGTATGAGTTCACGGGCCACCTGCCTAGTGATCTATTCTGGTATCAGACACAATGCTCATTCCCATTGCTCTGAACCCCTTTCACAATTCATATCAGGCAACAAATGATTGCCTATGCGCTTGAAAGTTCTACTTTGCACCTTCTTACTTTGCTCTCGATAATTTCTTATGTTTTAATTCGAGAGTTACTATTCACCACCTTCCCTAATGTTATCTACCGGATAAGCAACCGTGCAGAGTTCCGTTCCTTCGAGTTACCCCTTATCATTTTACGTAAGTACGATGGAGTTCCCAAAGAAAGGATGACAACTTCGTCCCGACGCACAGAAGTAGAGGAATGGAGGGATAAACATCATGGAGCAAACTCTTTGAGAAGAGCAACCAAGACCGAGAAGATCCGTTAGAATTTCGTAACCAGAACTTTCCCCCTTATTCCACCTCTTAAATCTCGGGACGAGATTTCTTGTAGTGGAGGAGAATTGTGACGCCCGGATAAATTAAACCTCTGCAAATGATGCCACGTCACCTCGGTTACTGTTGATAAACTCGCGTTGATTCGAAACCGTTCCAAATTCAAATTCAAAATCAAGTCAAACGGTAATGGTTTTCAAATATTAAAACTAAAATGTTCGGGTTGTGCCAAATAATGCATAGGTAATTATGGTGGAGAAACCACACTTTTATAAAAGGTTTGAATGCTCTAAAATGAGTTAAGCGGTAACTAAACATTATTTAAATGCCTTTGGTATTTTATAAAATACTAAACTATTCTATTTTGGGTTAAAACCTTTTGTGGCTGAGGGTTATTTTGAAACGTTATTTTAGGAGCTGTTGTCATACTAAATAAAATTAATGTGGAACTAAAATTAGAACAGAAAAGAAAAGTAAAAAGAATAAAAACAAAGAAAACAAAAGACCCCCTCTCTCCCCTGGACCAAGTGGCCCAGCTGGCTGCCGAACTGGTCGGCCCACCCGTTGCCAGCCTACATACCCCCAGCGTAACCTAACCCTCTCGATCCCCTCTCATTCCCTGCCCGCTCCCCTCACCCCTCATCCGCCGCCACACCCCTGCACACACAAACCGCGCCAGGGAGAGGAGCTCCCTGCACCCATTTCCATCGCCAGCGCCTTTGCCACATCCGGTCGCCGCTCGCCGAACGCCTCGTCCTCGCCGGCCCCTCCCGGCCTTCTTCCTCACCCTCCTGCACGTCGCCCGTCTTCCCGGAGCTCCGCAGGACGCCGTGCTCGCCGCCCCGACGCCAACCGCCGTCGCCCGGAACCGTCGTCCTCATCCCCACCTCACCGGACTGCCTCCTCCGAGTCGCCGTCATCCCCGTCCTCCTCGACACCCACTGCCTTGTCCCTACGGCTCACGGTGAGGCCCCCGGCCTCTCCTCCTTCCCCAGTTCCCATGTGCATACCGCACGCTCGCGCACCCGGCCGCCGTCCCGCTCACTTAGCCGCAGCCCCGTCGCCTAGCACGAGCCGCTCCGCCCCTGATCTTTCCCCCTCGTGGCCTCGGCGTCCGTGCGATGCGCCCGCGCGCTCGTCGCATCCCCGACGCCTGGCCGCGCCTGGCTGCTCGTCGGAGGCCGCAGTCCTCGTCGCGCCTCCTGCCATCGCGCGCCTCCCCTGCACGCCCGCGCACGAGCCCGAACCCCTCACCTCTGTCAACGCCCCCACTCGCCTCCTGATGCTTTTGCTCCTCCCATCCCCCCCCTGGCGCTGCACCCGCCTCCACCTGGCCGCGCCGGCTCCGCCCGGCCACGCCCGCGCTCTGCCGGAGCACGCTGGCACCCGCGCCCCCAACCTCCTTGTGCGCGCTCGCTCCCCTCGCCCTGCCCTCGCCGTCCCACTACGCCCGTCGCTGCCTGCGCGTGCGGCCACCGCGCCTCGCCCGTCCGCCCCGCCCGCCTGCACCGCGTTGTCGCTTGCCGACGCACGCGCGCCCGCGGCTCCGGTCCCCTCTGCCCCGCCACCCTGTTCCGGCCAGCGCTCGTGCGGCCGCTGGCCGCCGGCACCCGCGCCCGGCTCTGCCGCGTCACCTGGGCAGGTTACGCCCGCACCCTGGGGCTCCGCCCCGTTTCGCTAGCGCCCACACCCGCTACGCCCAACACCCGTTAGCCCCGTGGGCCTATGACAAACGGGGCCCAGCCCCAGAATGTTTTATAAAAAAATGAATTAATAAAATTAATTAATTAATTAATTAATGAATTAAGTTAATTAATCATGTTTAATTAATCTAATTAACTAGTTAGTTTAATTAGACAGTAATTAGTTTAGCTAAATCCTAATTAACCTAAACGGAGTATGACAGGTGGGACCCGCACGTCCGATTGACCCAGTCAACACCTGTGTTGACTGCTGACGTCACGCTGACGTCAGCAAGCACTATTCTGGATAATGTTGAATTAAAAAATTAAATAAATGCTAAAAATGATTAAATCTTTTAAAATTAATATAAAATAAACCTTAGCTCGGATGGAAAAACTTTGTATATGAAAGTTGCTCAGAACGACGAGACGAATCCGGATACGCAACCCGTTCGCCTGCCACACATCCCTAGCATAGCAAACTCGCAACTTTCCCCCTCCGGTTCATCTGTTCGAAAACGCGAAACAACGGGAATACTTTCCCGGATGTTTTCCCCCTTCACCGGTATCACCTACTACCGCGTTTGGGCACCCCTAGCAACGCTCATTGTCATGTCATGCATCGTCATGCATATGTTTGCATTATATTTATTGTTTCTATCCCCTCTTCTCTCGCTGGACTACGAGATCGACGCCACTGCTACCCATATCAACTACTGCGTTGACGACCCCTCCTTCTCAGCTGAGCTTCCAGGCAAGCCCCCCCTTGATCACTAGATATCGCCTATTCCTTTTCTCTACTGCTTGCATTAGAGTAGTGTAGAATGTTACTACTTTCGGTTAATCCTATTCTACTGCATAGCCTGTCATTATTGCTGCAATTGTTACCCTTACCTGCAATCTTAAATGCTTAGTATAGGATGCTAGTATTCCATCAGTGGCCCTACACTCTTGTCCGTCTGCCATGCTATACTACTGGGCCGTGATCACTTCGGGAGGTGATCACGGTCATATGCTATATACTTTATACTGTTACATTACTTATGATACTGTTCGGAGATGGGGGCTGAAGGGGCAGGTGGCTCCATCCCGGTAGAGGTGGGCCCGGGTTCCCGACGGCCCCCGACTGTTACTTTGTGGCGGAGCGACAGGGCAGGTCAAGACTACCTAGGTGAGAGGTGGGCCTAGCCCTGGTCGGCGTCCGCGGTTACTTCAAAATAACACGCTTAACGAGATCTTGGTATTTGATCTGAGTCTGGCCACTGGCCTATACGCACTAACCAGCTATGCGGGAACAGTTATGGGCACTCGACGTCGTGGTATCAGCCAAAGCCTTCTTGACGTCAGCGACTGAGCGGCGCGCACCGGATTGGGCCGTAAGCCTGCGCTTGTATTAAGGGGGCTCGGTCTGCTTCTGGCCGCCCTCGCAACGTGCAAGTGTGCAATGGGCCCAGACCCCTGCGCCATAGGATTTAGACCGGCGTGCTGACCTCTCTGTTGTGCCTAGGTAGGGCTGCGACGTGTTGATCTTCCGAGGCCGGGCATGACCCAGAAAAGTGTGTCCGGCCAAAGGGGATCGAGCGTGTTGGGTTATGTGGTGCACCCCTCCAGGGAAGTTTATCTATTCGAATAGCCGTGATCTTCGGTAACAGGATGACTTGGAGTTGTACCTTGACCTTATGACAACTAGAACCGGATACTTAATAAAACATACCCTTCCAAGTGCCAGATATGACCCGGTGATCGCTCTCACACAGGGCGACGAGGGGAGGATCGCCGGGTAGGATTTATGCTATGCGATGCTACTTGGTGAACTTACCATCTACTCTCTTCTACATGCTGCAAGATGGAGGTTGCCAGAAGCGTAGTCTTTGACAGGACTAGCTATCCCCCTCTTATTCTGGCTTTCTGCAGTTCAGTCCACCGATATTGCCCCTTTACACAGATACCCATGCATAAGTAGTGTAGATCCTTGCTTGCGAGTACTTTGGATGAGTACTCATGGTTGCTTTTCTCCCTATTTTCCCACTTTCCATTCTACCTGGTTGTCGCAACCAGATGCTGGAGCCCAGGAGCCAGACGCAACCGTCGATGATGACTCCTACTACACCGGAGGTGCCTACTACTACGTGCAGGCCGTTGACGACGACCAGGAGTAGTTTAGGAGGATCCCAGGCAGGAGGCATGCGCCTCTTTCGATCTGTATCCCAGTTTGTGCTAGCCATCTTATGGCACCTTGTTTAACTTATGTCTGTACTCAGATATTGTTGCTTCCGCTAACTCGTCTATGATCGAGCACTTGTATTCGAGCCCTCGAGGCCCCTGGCTTGTATTATGATGCTTGTATGACTTATTTTAATTTTAGAGTTGTGTTGTGATATCTTCCCGTGAGTCTCTGATCTTGATCGTACACGTTTGCGTGTATGATTAGTGTACGATTGAATCGGGGGCGTCACATCATTGCAAACATGTTTATTCATAATAGGCTGAATCAGGAACGATGAACTAATCATATTTACAAAAACAAGAGAGGTCGAGTTCATACCAGCTTCTCTCATCTCAATCAGTCAATCATATATCGTCATAATTGCCTTTGACTTGCACGACCGAACGATGTGAATAATAATAATAATAGTGCATGTGCATTGGACTAAGCTGGAATTTGCGAGCATTCAATAAAAAGAAGAAGACAAGGCAATATGGGCTCTTGGTTAAATGAACAATGATGCATATAAGAGCCACTTCAACATTTTCTTTATGGTCTTCTCCTCTCGACCCCCAAAGAAAAGAAAAGAAATAAAACTATTTACACGGGAAAGCTCACAACAAGCAAAAGAAGAACAGGAAATCTTTTTAGGTTTTCTTTTAATTATTAATACTACAGCAAGAAAATAAGCTAGCTAAAAGCTACTACTAATTTTTTTAGTTTTTCTTAAGGTTTTCCAAACACACGAGAAGAAAGCATAAAAAGGAAAATAAACTAGCATGGATAATACAATGAAAGAGTATGAGCACCGACATCTAGCATGAGCGTGTGAACATAAATGTAATGTCGGTGAGAAATACGTACTCCCCCAAGCTTAGGCTTTTGGCCTAAGTTGGTCTATTGCCACGGCTGGCCTGGCGGATATCCGAAGTTGTAACTGGGGTCGTACTGAGATGAAGCATCGGGTTGCCACTGGCTGGCCATCTCCTCTGGATTCCACTGATAAACAGACTGTCGTGAAGGATCAAATTGTGGTTCCGGCTCTGGCTCTGTAGCGGGTGTGGGGTTTCGATAGGCGTGAATGGCCTCCAGCGGAACAAGGTACTTGCCTGTAGATAAGTCAAACAAGGAAGGAGCAGGCAAAGTAATAGTCTCAGGGTGATTTTTATCAAATAACAGTCTATAGTTAAGCTCCTTTTTCCTATTCTTAACAATGAAATTATGTACAACCATACTCTTGTAATCTAGAAAAATAGTAGGCAACACCTTTTCTTCTTTCTCATAATGCCTAATAGGTATGTTAAAGTATGCAGCGAGGCGCGAGGCGAAGATGCCTCCCAAGATGGGGCCCTTAGTACGGTTAAGATTTAACCGCTTTGCAACAATAGCACCCATACTGAATGAGTCATCACGAAACAAGGCATGGCACAAAATAACAATATCAGGGGCACTTAGGTTGCCACAGTTTCCACGACCAATTAAGCATCTACTAGCAAATAATGCAAAGTAAAGTAAAACAGGAAAATGTATGCTAGTGATTCTTGCATCGAAAACTTTCCTAGTTTCCCCTACATCAATTGTATCAATAAACCCCTCCACATCGTCATGATGTGGTTCCTCTACGCTGCCTGGAAAAGCCAACTTACAAACCTCACAAAATTTAGAGAGGGGCATCTCCTTATACTCATCATATAAATAGAAATCCACCGAAGGTGGAGAATGGAAATGGAAATTTTGCACAAAAATATTAGTGAGTAGGAGATACTGTTCGCGTTGGTCGCGGAGGAAGTCGGTGAGGCCTGCATTCTCAGCCAACTCATAAAAATCATCATAAATCCCGGCTGCTCTCAAGAAATCATCACAAGGCCATCCACACGGCCGGACTTCCGCGGTGCGAGGGAGATTATACTTGGGCCTCTCTTATTCTTCACTTTGCTTATCCTTCGAGCTTCGACTCGAAGAACCCCTCAAAAATCTCTTCATCATTTTCTGAAAATTTCTGAAATTTTTAGTAACTTCAAATAAAAGTGAACCAAACTCAACAAAATTGATAGCAACTACTCTTACAAGTGCCTAGAGACTATATCATGCATTAGAACTACTTGGAACCATATAAGTTTGACATGCAAGCTCAAGAACAGGGTCACCTAGGCAGCAAAAATTTGCAATGAATAAAGCACTAGAACAAAAACTAATTGGACCATTGGAGGAGTCACATACCAAGGAACAATCCCCCAAAGCAGTTTTGTGAGAGGTGCTTTGAGCAAGGAGATCGAAAATCGCAGCAAAATGAGCTAGAACTCGTGCTTGAGCTGGTTGGTGATTTTTTGGGAGGAAGAAGGAATGTGTGGTAGCTGGAATAAGTGGAGGGGAGCCACCATGGGCCCACGAGGCAGGGGCGCGCCCTGGACCCTCGTGCCCAGGTGCTTGCTCCCCCTGCTATGTTCTCAGTGCCAGATATTCTCAAATATTCTAGAAAAAATCATATTTCAATTTCGGGGCATTTGGAGAACTTTTATTTTCGGGGTACTTTTTATTGCACGGATAATTCAGAAAACTGACAGAATATACTATTTTTGCTTTATTTAATCTAAATAACAGAAAGCAAAAGGAGGGCACCGAAGGTTGTGCTTTCTAACTTCATCCATCTCATGCTCATCGAAAGGAATCCACTAACAAGGTTGATCAAGTCTTGTTAACAAACTCATTCCGAATAACATGGAACCGGAGAAATTTCGAATAACACTATGTTACCTCAACGGGGATATGGACGCCCCCAATAATAAGAATATCATATTTCTTCTTGACAGTAGGAAGAGGAAATTCAAAACCTCCAAAAATAATCGATGGAATTTTCCAATAGAATTGATACTATGGACTTGAGGTCGTTTCCTCAGAAAGTGTACCGTATACTCATTACCATTAACATGAAAAGTGACATTGCCTTTGTTGCAATCAATAACAGCCCCTGCAGTATTCAAAAAGGGTCTTCCAAGAATAATAGACATACTATCATCCTGGGGAATATCAAGAATAACAAAGTCCGTTAAAATAGTAACGTTTGCAACCACAACAGGCACATCCTCACAAATACCGACAGGTATAGCAGTTGATTTATCGGCCATTTGCAAAGATATTTCAGTAGGTGTCAACTTATTCAAATCAAGTCTACGATATAAAGAGAGAGGCATAACACTAACACCGGCTCCAAAATCACATAAAGCAGTTCTAACATAATTTCTTTTAATGGAGCATGGTATAGTGGGTACTCCTGGATCTCCTAACTTCTTTGGTATTCCACCCTTAAAAGTATAATTAGCAAGCATGGTGGAAATTTCAGCTTCCGATATCTTTCTTTTATTAGTAACAATTTCTTTCATATACTTAGCATAAGGATTCATTTTGAGCATATCAGTCAAGCGCATACGCAAGAAGATAGGTCTAATCATTTCAGCAAAGCGCTCAAAATCCTCATCATCCTTTTTCTTGGATGGTTTGGGAGGAAAAGGCATGGGTTTCTGAACCCATGGCTCTCTTTCCTTACTGTGCTTCCTAGAAACAAAGTCTCTCTTATCATAACGTTGATTCTTTGATTGTGGGTTATCAAGATCAACAACAGGTTCAGTTTCTACATCATTATCATTGCTAGGTTGAGCATCAACATGAACATTATCATTAACATTATCACTAGGTTCATGTTCATCACTAGATTGTGTTTCAGCATCAGAAATAGAAATATCATTGGGATTCTCAGGTGTGTCAACAACTGGTTCACTAGAAGCAGGCAAAGTCTTATCATTTTTCTTTTTCTTCCTCTTAGAAGGACTAGGTGCATCAATATTATTTCTCTGAGAATCCTGCTCAATTCTCTTAGGGCGACCTTCAGGATACAAAGGTTCCTGAGTCACTTTACCCCCTCTAGTTGCAACTCTAACAGCAAAGTCATTATTCTTATTATTCAATTCATTGAGCAAATCATTCTGAGCTTTAAGTACTTGTTCTACTTGAGTGGTAACCATAGAAGCATGTTCACTAATGAGTTTAAGTTCACCTTTAACTCTAGACATATAATCACTCAAGTGTTCAATCATATAAGCATTGCGTTTTAATTCTCTACCAACATAAGCATTGAAGTTTTCTTGTTTGACAATAAAATCATCAAACTCATCTAAGCATTGGTTAGCAGACTTATAACGAGGAATATCACCTTCATCAAATCTATAAAGAGAATTTACCTTTACTACCTGTGTCGGGTTATCAAGACCATGTGTTTCTTCAACAGGCGGTAAATTAAGACCATGTATCTCTTCAACAGGAGGTAAATTCTTAACATCTTCATCTTTTATACCTTTTTCTTTCATAGATTTCTTTGCCTCTTGCATATCTTCGGGATTGAGAAATAGAACACCCCTTTTCTTCGGAGTTGGTTTAGGAATAGGCTCAGGAGTTGGCTCAGGAAGTGTCCAATTATTTTCATAGTCAACATATTATTCAATAGAATTTCAGCTTCATCAGTTGTTCTTTCCCTGAAAACACAACCAGCACAACTATCCAGGTGGTCTCTGGAAGCATAGGTTAGTCCATTATAAAAGATATCAAGTATTTCATTTTTCTTGAGAGGATGATCAAGCAAAGCATTAACTAATTGGAGAAGCCTCCCCCAAGCTTGTGGGAGACTCTCTTCTTCAATTTGCACAAAATTATATATTTCCCTTAAAGCGGCTTGTTTCTTATGAGCAGGGAAATATTTAGCAGAGAAGTAATAAATCATATCCCGGGGACTACGCACACAACCAGGATCAAGAGAATTAGACCATGTTTTAGCATCACCCTTTAATGAGAACGGAAATATTTTAAGGATATAATAGTAGCGAGTTTTCTCATCATTAGTGAACAGGGTGGCTATATCATTTAATTTAGTAAGATGTGCCACAACTGTTTCAGATTCATAGCCATAGAAAGGATCAGATTCAACCAAAGTAATTATATCAGGGTCGACAGAGAATTCATAATCCTTATTAGTAACAAAGATAGGTGCAATAGCATAAGCAGGATCATATTTCATTCTAGCGTTCAGAGATTTTTGTTTCAGCTTAGCAAATAATTTCTTAAGATCACTTCTATCATTGCAAGCAAGAAAGTCTCTAGCAGTTTCTCCATCCATAACATACCCCTCGGGCACAACTGAAAGCGCAACTATCCCTGGGTGGTTTTGGTAATTCCTAACAACATATAGCTCATTGAGCTAATGCTATTTCAAGATAAATATTTCAGGAAAGCTCAGTGATTGGCACGGCATGGATGAGAAAAGTGGACCCCTCAAAATACTAAGGACAAAGGATTGGCTCAAGCTCAAAGCTCAGGAATCTACATTTTTCATTTTAAGTGATCCAAGATCACATTGAGTCCGTAGAAAAAGCCAATACTATCAAGAGGGGGTGAGGTGTTGCTTAATGAGTTTCTTGCTCAAAGTGCTTAGTGATATGCTCCAAAAACCCTCAACTACTTTCTCACATCCACATATGTCCCAAACCAAAAGTCAAACTCGGCCCCACCGAAACTGTCTATCCGGCGCCACCGAGTTCAGTTGACATAGCCACTGCCAGAAACCCTAGTCTTTTCGGTCTCACCGATAGGGATCTCGGTCTCACCGAGATGTGATTGTAATCTCTCTGTTTCCCTTCGTAACGTTTCGGTCAAACCGAGATGAGCGATCGGTCCCGCCGAGATTGCAATGCAAACTCTCTGTTTCCCTTTCGTAACATTTCGGTCTAACCGAGATGAGCGAATCGGTCCCACCGAGTTTGCCTGACCAACTCTTTGTTTGTCTACTACCAAAATCGGTCTCACCGAGTTTGTGTAATCAGTCTCACCGAGATTATGTTATTCCCTAACCCTAACAAAATCAGTCCCACCGAGTTGACATGTTGGTCCCACCGAAAATCCTAACGGTCACATTATGAACTAAATCGGTCCGACCGAGTTTCATGATTCGGTCCCACTGAGTTTGGTGATTTATGTGTAACGGTTAGATTTTGTGTGGAGGCTATAAATACCCCTCCATCCACTCTTCATTTGTGGAGAGAGCCATCAGAACATGCCTACACTTCCAACATACATTTTCTAAGAGAGAACCACCTACACTTGTGTTGAGGTCAAGATATTCCATTCCAACCACATAAATCTTGATCTCTAGCCTTCCCCAAGTTACTTTCCACTCAAATCTTCTTTCCACCAAATCCAAATCCTGTGAGAGAGAGTTGAGTGTTGGGGAGACTATCATTTGAAGCACAAGAGCAAGGAGTTCATCATCAACACACCATTTGTTACCTCTTGGAGAGTGGTGTCTCCTAGATTGGCTAGGTGTCACTTGGGAGCCTTCGTCAAGATTGTGGAGTTGAACCAAGGAGTTTGTAAGGACAAGGAGATCGCCTACTTCGTGAAGATCTACCCTAGTGAGGCAAGTCCTTCATGGGCGACGGCCATGGTGGGATAGACAAGGTTGCTTCTTCGTGGACCCTTCGTGGGTGGAGCCCTCCGTGGACTCGCACAACCGTTACCCTTCATGGGTTGAAGTCTCCATCAACGTGGATGTACGATAGCACCACCTATCGGAACCACGGATAAAAAATCTCCATGTCATCATTGCGTTTTCTCCCTCAAACCCCTCACTTTACCTTCATATGCAATTGTTTTACTTTCTACTGCTACACTCTTAGAATTGCATGTGTAGGTTGATTGCTTGACTTGTGCTAAGTGGCTAAAATCTGCCAAGAACTAAAATTGGGAAAAGGCAAGATTTTTAATTGGTCAAGTAGTCTAATCACCCCTTCCCCCTCTAGACATACTTTCGATCCTACAAGTGGTATCAGAGCTTTGGTCTCCATTTGCTTTGATTTCCATAGCTTTTGGTGGTCATAGCCTTGGTTTCACAACCTAGGAGAGTATGGCGTCTAGCGAGGCAAATTACCACTGTAGAGGTCCTTACTTTGATGGTACAAAGTTTGCTAGTTGGAATCATAAGATGAAAATGCATATTCTTGGACATAACCCCGCCGTTTGGGCTATTGTGTGTATTGGCTTGCAAGGTGAATTCTTCAATGGGAGAGAACCAAACCGTGAAGCTACCGCGGAAGAGTTGAAGATGCTACAATACAATGCTCAAGCTTGTGATATTCTCTTCAAAGGATTGTGCCCCGAAGAATTCAACAAAATCAGCCGTCTTGAGAATGCAAAGGAAATTTGGGATACTTTGATTGATATGCACGAAGGTACCGACTCCGTGAAGGAATCCAAATTGGATGTGCTCCAAAGTCAGCTTAACAAGTTCTAATTGAAGGATGGTGAAGGCGTCGCTGAAATGTACTCTAGGCTTGCTCTCATCACAAATGAGATTGCCGGCTTAGGAAGTGAAGAGATGACTGATAAATTCGTCATCAAGAAGATCCTAAGAGCCTTGGATGGAAAATATGATACCGTGTGCACATTGATCCAAATGATGCCCAATTAAAAAGTACTCAAGCCAACGGAAGTTATTGGAAGAATTGTTGCTCATGAGATGTCACTCAAGGATAAGGAAGAGCTTCACAACAAGTCAAGGGGTGCTTACAAAGCCTCATGTCATGCTCCCACATCATCAAGTGAGAAGCAAATCTTCAATCAGGAATTGAGTCTAATGGTGAAGAACTTCAACAGGTTCTACAAGAGTAGAAGCAAGGAAAGAAGTTCCAAGTCAAGGTCCTATAATGACAAAAGATCTTCTAGTCATGAGCGTAATTTCTACAATTGTGGAAGACCCAGACACTATTCCAATGAGTGTACGGCTCCCTACAAAAGAAGAGAAGATTCTCCCAAAAGAAGGAGTAGAAGATAAGAATCACCATCAAGAGAAAGAAGGAGTAGAGATGATCGTTGTGAACGAAGACCCTCTCAGAGAAGCAAGGATTCGGAAAGGAAGGACAAGTCATCAAGGAGCTACACAAAAAGAAGACATCAAGCTCATGTTGGTGAATGGGTATCTGGCTCCGACTCCGACAATCACTCCGAAAGAAGTTATCACTCCGACTCCGAATATACTCAAGATGAAGGTGTTGCCGGACTAGCACTTGTGACAACCAACTCCTACGACATATTTGAATCACCAAATGAAGGAAATGGGAGATGCTTCATGGCTAAAGCTCCAAAGGTAACACACCCCGAGTATGTTGATTTCAATAGTGATGAAGATGATTTGCAAGGAGATGATGATTTACTTGTTGACAACTCTAGTTATGAAAACTATGATGAATGTGCTATTAATCATGCTAATCAAGATAAACGAATGATGATGATAAGAAGGAGATTGAGCGTCTAACTAAAGAACTAAACACTCTTAAGTTAGCTCATGAAACTACCTTGGAAGATCATCGAGAACTTTTAAAGACTCATGAGAAGCTACGCTTTGAAAAGCTCAACCTTGAGCAAGAGCATGGGTTTTTAAAGGAGATCAATGATGATCTTCGCAAGAAAAGTTGTTCTTACATTGCCAAGCGTTTACTCTTGTCTACTTACATGCCACAAGTTAAATCTAGCAACAAGAACAAGAAGGATTCTCCATCTAGTAGTAACAACGATCGTGCTAAATTCAATGTTGTTGCTTCTAGTAGTTCTCTTGATTCCACTAATGATTCTCTTAGCCAAGTTACACTTGAGCAAGAAAATAGCTTATTGAAGGGAATTATAGAGAAAGGTGTTTACAAGAGCCTTGCCGGAAGTAAGAAATTTGAGGAAATTGTACGCAAGCAAGGAAGACACAGGAAGAATCAAGGTGTTGGTTTTGAACGAAAGTTCAATGCCAATGGAGTTGAGTGGGAAGAAGATCAATACCCCAAGACGAAGTTTGTTCCTCAACAAGAGAAGTATGATCCTACTTCTTTCAAAGGAACACAAGCTCAAGATGATCTTCCGCCACAAGACCACAAGCAAAAAGGCAAGGACAAGCTTCAAGAGGAAATTGATGCATTTGAAGAAGCACCTAATGCCTTAGTCAAGTAGGTCCCCAAAACTTCATCAAGTTCTACTTCATCAAGTACGACTACAACTCCAAGGATTCCCATCAATATGGTGTGGATCCCGAAGAAGAAGAACTAGAGAGTTCTTGAGGGTGACTCCGCCAACATACTTCACTCTTATTATTTTGGCAATGACACGTGCAAACAACTTCCACATCTTGCATGAGTCCAAGGAGTCACAAACCCTCTTGTTGGTAAGACAAGGGACAAGGTAACCTAATGCTTTCATGGACATCATCTTGTGTATACATCACTCTATGTCTATGGATATCCTTGCTTGTTCCTTGTGGGACTAACCCGTGTAGGTATTGAAAGTGCAACTCATTCCAATGGATCGCTCCGAATGATCTACATCAACTTTGAGCATCCACATCTTCAACACCTACATGAAGTCATCATCGACAAAACCCAAGGTTAGTTCATCCCTCTTAGGGGGGATATCACATCTAGGGGGGCTTTACTCTAATAAATTGAGCTAAAGCAACTCTAATGGTGTGAGCACAACAATGCTTTATGTAAATGTGGTAACCCCACTTGTGCTTAAACATTGAGTATGACCTATGATCAAATGTTCTCATTTGACTCCTAAGTCTATAGATGACCTAGTCATCGCCAATTGCTTGATAGATGCTAGAGTGTTTGTGCATGCTTTGTCACATATTTCATTTGCCATTTTAATTGTGTGAGCATGTTGAATGCATATTTTTCTCATTTGAGGACATCCATTTGTTGCTTTGATTGTTTGGCTTTTTCTCTTTTGCCAAATGGATGGACAAGAATGCCTAAGAACTCCCTCTAGCTATCTATGCTTTTCTCGTCTCAAACTCTATTTATGCTACATCACAAAGTTTGATCAAGTCAGATTCGAACCACTCTGTGTGAGGAGCACTCGGAGTCCCCGATTCGTCATAGACTTAAACTTCCAAAACCTCTTTGTGCATTTCGGTCTGACCAATTCATCCTTTTTGGTCCTACCGAGATCACTAAGTTGATCTAGGTTTTCAATCTCGGTGCAACCGATTAGAACCTTTCGGTCACACCGAGTTGCAGTAACTGCCTGCAGTTTTGCATCTCAGTGCCACCGAGTTGTTCCACTCGCTCACACCGACAGGGTCAGGTTATATATACCGACGGGTCAAATTTTGGAAAAAAAATCGAAACCCTTCACCCACGCGTAACCTGCTCTGCCTCTTCGGGTCTCCGGATCGTCCTCTCGCTGCCAGCGACCTCCCGCCGCTGGTCTCCTCCGCCGTCAACGGCAATCTGCTCCGCCGTTGCTGCCGTAGCGAACACTCGCCGCTCTAGGGTAAGTGTTCGACCCATTGTGCTATCTTTTTCACTCCGATTCCTAGCACAAGTACAATGCCATGTTTCTTGCCACGGTTGAGATTGATGCATCCAGCAAAAACTTCCTTAGGTCTAGATTGATTCGAAAATTTTAGGGTTAGCTCTCCGCATAACTCATCTCGGACCGACCGAACTGTAGAAATCGGTCTCACCGATTCGGCCTTGGCCATCGCACATGCGCTTTCCGGTCTGACCGAAACGTGCTAATCGGTGTGACCGAGTTCAGGATTCTGTGAAACCCTAGCAATCTCGGTGCCACCGAACAGTGACTCGGCCCTACCGAGTTCACTAGTTTAGGTTCCAAGTGTTGCTTCGGTATCACCGAGTTTGTCAATTCGGTAGCCCCGAGATCACTTCTGACTAAAACTAAGCTTTTTGACTCAATTCTTTTGAAAAACCTCTGTACTTTGTGATGCTCATCTACTCTACCTCATCTACAACCTATTCACAGGGTCTGCTGACAGTTTGCCTGAATGATGTCTGATCAAAGTGATAGTCAGAACAAGTCTGAAGAGCAGGTGCAGATGAGTGAGGGCACCAGTCCCTCAGGGTGCTATGATGAGGGCAGCAGGAGCAAACCTAGTAATCTGCCCAATGCAGCTACCAGGACAAGGAAGAAGAAAACCTCAGATTCTGAAGATGAAGATTATGTGGCTGTTGAGGATGAGGCCACTTCAAGAAAGAAAGTGCTGAAGAAGGAATATAGCACTGCTGCTGCAACAAAGCCTGGAATGAAAACAAAGGCTCCAGCAAGAAGATTTCCAATATCAAAAGCCAGAGCCTCTACTGTTGAAGCTTCCAAGCCAAAGAAAGTTTCCACAGGTGAAACTATGAAGTTCACCATTGAATCACAAGATGGGGAAGTAGCAGGTGATGGTAAGAAGAAGAAGAGGGCAAGAACCACTACTGCCAGAGTTCTTGGCAAGCCCTCAATGAAGAGAGATTCTGAAGAAGAAGAAGAAGAAGAACAGGAGGATGCTGCACCAGCACCCAAAGCTCAGAAGCTCATGGGAGATGCAATCAGATCAGGGGCTGCTCCATCTAAGCCCAAAGCTGCTCCCAAGGCTGCTGCTCCAGCTCAGAAGCCTAAACCCAAGAGAAGCACTAGAAACATTCCCGTTGAGGATAAAAACAAGGCCCAGTGCCTGAGGCTGCTGAAGAAGAGGAAGATGCCTCACTTGTTTTGAGAAAGCTCAAGCCCAAGATCCCTGACCACAATGATGCACATCCAGTTGCAGAAAACATGAAGATCGGGAAGGATGCAAGACTGAGGTTATGGAGATAGTCTGATCCATATGCTGTCAGGAGGAGAACTTTTATGAGACAGTTTTGCTTGACAAAAAGCCCATTGTGTCTGACATGAGATGGGTTGACTGGGAGTACATCAAGAAGAATGAAGATCACTATCCTGGAGTATATGACAGCTTCAAAGCATGTGGAGTTGATACATTTGTTGCCCAGAAGCTCACCAAGTGGAATGATGAGCTGATCATGCAGTTTTACTCCACTGCCCACTTCTCAGATGGGAAGATCATTTGGATGTCTGAAGGTACAGGGTACCAATCCACTGTTGAAGAATGGGCTCAGTTGATCAATGCCCAGAAGAAAATGAGGATGACTTGGATGTTTATGCTGAGAAGAAGAAAGACCACAACACTACGGCACACATGTACAGAGAGATCCCAGATGATGCTTTGGAGAATCACAAGTTTGGATCTGTCCACTTCTTGTTATCTGGTCTGCCTACCATAAATTGGATCCTAAGGAACACTTTGCTACCCAAGTCAGGTGATCACAAGATGATCAGAGGACATGCTATCAACTTGCTACATTTGTTTGATGTGCCTCAAAAGTTCAAAGTCATGAGTCTGATTGTGGAAACAATCAAAAGGACAGCAGCTGATCAGAAGAGAAGTTGTGGGTATGCCCCACACATTCAGGAGCTCATCAACTCAAAGATGGGCACAGGCACATATCTGTTGGATAAGGAGCATCTGGCATATCCTGAGTTTGAAGACAACACTGTAGTCATGACTGAGAATGAACCATCATCAGCTCAAGCACATGAGAAGAGAGAGAAGGCAAGGGCAGGGAAAGCTGCAAAGATGCCAACTATTGAAGAGGCATCTCAAGTTTTCCTGAAGGGCAAGCAAGATCAGTTAGCATATCTGATCCAATCCACCTTGAGGATTGAGAAGGGCTTGGCCACCCTGACTCAAAACCAGGATAGCTTGGAGAGGATTATAGAAACCAAATTCTATGATCTTGATCTGAAGGTAACTGAGATCCAAACTGCAGTTGAGCAGCTTCAGGAGGAAGCAGAGGAGAAGAAGGGCAAGTCTACTACAGATGCTTTTGCTAGAGTGCCCAGAGGACAAAGATCTGCTGCAGTGCCTGTGACAGATACTCGAGCTACAGCATCAGCACCAGCAGCTACAGCTCCAGTGCCACCTCTAGCAGCCACTCCACCAGCTCTAGCTACATCAACAGAAGCTTTCGTCCTTGGAGTCATCTCTACACCACCTACCGAAGATCAAGCCTGAGAGTCGTTTAACACTATGCATTTTTGAACTTTTTGGTAACTTGTTGCCAAAGGGGGAGAAAGATGCATAGATCACAGGCTTCGAGAGAGAGTGTTGCTTTTTATCTCTCTTGCTATTTTGGTTGAAACTTTTTATTGTGTGCTTGTGTGAGATACTTTATGTGCTTGTGAGATACTTGTTTGATCATGTGTTTGATCATATGCTACCCTTAATGCTTGTTGGATGATATTATCTCTTATATCCTTATATGATCATTCACTTGCTTGGTGATGAGTGCATGCTTTTAATTTCTATCATTTTGAGCGCTCCACCAAGATGTATGTGATATGGAAGAGTAACCCATGATCCTAATCGATTGTGCATTTGCATTCAAAAGAAATCTTAAATAATGCACAAATTTAGGGGGAGCTCTTGCTTATCACATACTTCTCAAAGCGACAATGTTTTTAATCTTATTATCATTTGTCGAAGCTTTGATATATATGTTTTCGTCAATTACCAAAAAGGGGGAGATTGAAAGCGCAACTATCCCTGGGTGGTTTTGGTAATTCCTAACAACATATAGCTCATTGAGCTAATGCTATTTCAAGATAAATATTTCAGGAAAGCTCAATGATTGGCATGGCATGGATGAGAAAAGTGGACCCCTCAAAATGCTAAGGACAAAGGATTGGCTCAAGCTCAAAGCACAGGACTCTACATTTTTCATTTTAAGTGATCCAAGATCACATTGAGTCCATAGGAAAAGCCAATACTATCAAGAGGGGGTGAGGTGTTGCTTAATGAGTTCTTGCACAAAGTGCTTAGTGATATGCTCCAAAAACCCTCAACTACTTTCTCACATCCACATATGTCCCAAACCAAAAGTCAAACTCGGCCCCACCGAAACTGTCTATCCGGCGCCACCGAGTTCAGTTGACATAGCCACTGCCAGAAACCCTAGTCTTTTCGGTCTCACCGATAGGGATCTCGGTCTCACCGAGATGGGATTGTAATCTCTCTGTTTCCCTTCGTAACGTTTCGGTCAAACCGACATGAGCGATCGGTCCCACCGAGATTGCAATGCAAACTCTCTGTTTCCCTTTCGTAACGTTTCGGTCTAACTGAGATGAGCGAATCGGTCCCACCGAGTTTGCCTGACCAACTCTCTGTTTGTCTATTACCAAAATCGGTCTCACCGAGTTTGTGTAATCGGTCTCACCGAGATTACGTTATGCCCTAACCCTAACGAAATCGGTCCCACCGAGTTGACATGTCGGTCCCACCGAAAATCCTAACGGTCACATTATGAACTAAATTGGTCTGACCGAGTTTCATGATTCGGTCCCACCGAGTTTGGTGATTTGTGTGTAACGGTTAGATTTTGTGTGGAGGCTATATATACCCCTCTACCCACTCTTCATTCGTGGAGAGAGCCATCAGAACATGCCTACACTTCCAACATACATTTTCTGAGAGAGAACCACCTACACTTGTGTTGAGGTCAAGATATTCCATTCCAACCACATAAATCTTGATCTCTAGCCTTCCCCAAGTTGCTTTCCACTCAAATCCTCTTTCCACCAAATCCAAATCCTGTGAGAGAGAGCTGAGTGTTGGGGAGACTATCATTTGAAGCACAAGAGCAAGGAGTTCATCATCAACACACCATTTGTTACCTCTTGGAGAGTGGTGTCTCCTAGATTGGCTAGGTGTCACTTGGGAGCCTCCGTCAAGATTGTGGAGTTGAACCAAGGAGTTTGTAAGGGCAAGGAGATCGCCTACTTCGTGAAGATCTACCCTAGTGAGGCAAGTCCTTCGTGGGCGATGGCCATGGTGGGATAGACAAGGTTTCTTCTTCGTGGACCCTTCATGCGTGGAGCCCTCCGTGGACTCGCGCAACCATTACCCTTCGTGGGTTGAAGTCTCCATCAACGTGGATGTACGATAGCACCACCTATCAGAACCACGGATAAAAAATCTCCGTGTCATCATTGCGTTTTCTCCCTCAAACCCATCCCTTTACCTTCATATGCAATTGTTTTACTTTCTGCTGCTACACTCTTAGAATTGCATGTGTAGGTTGATTGCTTGACTTGTGCTAAGTTGCTAAAATCTGCCAAGAACTAAAATTGGGAAAAGGCTAGATTTTTAATTGGTCAAGTAGTCTAATCACCCTCCCCTCTAGACATACTTTCGATCCTACAAGTGGTATCAGAGCTTTGGTCTCCATTTGCTTTGATTTCCATAGCTTTTGGTGGTCATAGCCTTGGTTTCACAACCTAGGAGAGTATGGCGTCTAGCGAGGCAAATTACCACCATAGAGGTCCTTACTTTGATGGTACAAATTTTGCTAGTTGGAAGCATAAGATGAAAATGCATATTCTTGGACATAACCCCGCCATTTAGGCTATTGTGTGTATTGTCTTGCAAGGTGAATTCTTCGATGGGAGAGAACCAAACCGTGAAGCTACCGTGGAAGAGTTGAAGATGCTACAATACAATGCTCAAGCCTGTGATATTCTCTTCAAGGGATTGTGCCCCGAAGAATTCAACAAAATCAGCCGTCTTGAGAATGCAAAGGAAATTTGGGATACTTTGATTCATATGCACGAAGGTACCGACTCCGTGAAGGAATCCAAATTGGATGTGCTCCAAAGTCAGCTTGACAAGTTTAAAATGAAGGATGGTGAAGGCGTCGCTGAAATGTACTCTAGGCTTGCTCTCATCACAAATGAGATTGCGGGCTTAGGAAGTGAAGAGATGACTAATAAATTCATCATCAAGAAGATCCTAAGAGCCTTGGATGGAAAATATGATACCGTGTGCACATTGATCCAGATGATGCCCAATTACAAAGATCTCAAGCCAACGGAAGTTATTGGAAGAATTGTTGCTCAGGAGATGTCACTCAAGGATAAGGAAGAGCTTCACAACAAGTCAAGTGGTGCTTACAAAGCCTCGTGTGATGCTCCCACATCATCAAGTGAGAAGCAAATCTTCAATCAGGAATTGAGTCTAATGGTGAAGAACTTCAACAGGTTCTACAAGAGTAGAAGCAAGGAAAGAAGTTCCAAGTCAAGGTCCTATAATGATAAAAGATCTTCTAGTCGTGAGCGTAATTGCTACAATTGTGGAAGACCCGGACACTATTCCAATGAGTGTACGGCTCCCTACAAAAGAAGAGAAGATTCTCCCAAAAGAAGGAGTAGAAGATAAGAATCAGCATCAAGAGAATGAAGGAGTAGAGATGATCGTTGTGAACGAAGACCCTCTCGGAGAAGCAAGGATTCGGAAAGGAAGGACAACTCATCAAGGAGCTACACAAAAAGAAGACATCAAGCTCATGTTGGTGAATGGGTATCCGGCTCCGACTCCGACAATCACTCCGAAAGAAGTTATCACTTCGACTCCGAATATACTCAAGATGAAGGTGTTGCCGGACTAGCACTTGTGACAACCAACTCCTACGACATATTTGAATCACCAAATGAAGGAATTGGGAGATGCTTCATGGCTAAAGCTCCAAAGGTACACACCCCGAGTATGTTGATTTCAATAGTGATGAAGATGATTTGCAAGGAGATGATGATTTACTTGTTGACAACTCTAGTTATGAAAACTATGATGAATGTGCTATTAATCATGCTAATCAAGATAAAACGAATGATGATGATAAGAAGGAGATTGAGCGTCAACTAAAGAACTAAACACTCTTAAGTTAGCTCATGAAACTACCTTGGAAGATCATCGAGAACTTTTAAAGACTCATGAGAAGCTACGCTTGGAAAAGCTCAACCTTGAGCAAGAGCATGGGTTTTTAAAGGCGATCAATGATGATCTTCGCAAGAAAAGTTTTTCTTACATTGCCAAGCGTTTACTCTTGTCTACTTACATGCCAGAAGTTAAATCTAGCAACAAGAACAAGAAGGATTCTCCATCTAGTAGTAACAACGATCGTGCTAAATTCGATGTTGTTGCTTCTAGTAGTTCTCTTGATTCCACTAATGATTCTCTTAGCCAAGTTACACTTGAGCAAGAAAATATCTTATTGAAGGGAATTATAGAGAAAGGTGTTTACAAGAGCCTTGCCGGAAGTTAGAAATTTGAGGAAATTGTACGCAAGCAAGGAAGACACCGGAAGAATCAAGGTGTTGGTTTTGAACGAAAGTTCAATGCCAATGGAGTTGAGTGGGAAGAAGATCAATACCCCAAGACGAAGTTTGTTCCTCAACAAGAGAAGTATGATCCTACTTCTTTCAAAGGAACACAAGCTCAAGATGATCTTCTGCCACAAGACCACAAGCAAAAAGGCAAGGACAAGCTTCAAGAGGAAATTGATGCATTTGAAGAAGCACCTAATGCCTTAGTCAAGTGGGTCCCCAAAACTACATCAAGTTCTACTTCATCAAGTACGACTACAACTCCAAGGATTCCCATCAATATGGTGTGGATCCCGAAGAAGAAGAACTAGAGAGTTCTTGAGGGTGACTGCGCCAACATACTTCACTATTATTATTTTGGCAATGACAAGTGCAAACAACTTCCACATCTTGCACTAGTCCAAGGAGTCACAAACCCTCTTGTTGGTAAGACAAGGGACAAGGTAACCTAATGCTTTCATGGACATCATCTTGTGTATACATCACTCTATGTCTATGGATATCCTTGCTTGTTCCTTGTGGGACTAACCCGTGTAGGTATTGAAAGTGCAACTCATTCCAATGAATCGCTACGAATGATCTACATCAACTTTGAGCATCCACATCTTCAACACCTACATGAAGTCATCATCGACAAAACCCAAGGTTAGTTCATCCCTCTTAGGGGGGATATCACATCTAGGGGGAGCTTTACTCTAATAAATTGAGCTAAAGCAACTCTAATGGTGTGAGCACAACAATGCTTTATGTAAAAGTGGTAACCCCACTTGCGCTTAAACGATGAGTATGACCTATGATCAAATGTTCTCATTTGACTCCTAAGTCTATAGATGACCTAGTCATCGCCAATTGCTTGATAGATGCTAGAGTGTTTGTGCATGCTTTGTCACATATTTCATTTGCCACTTTAATTGTGTGAGCATGTTGAATGCATATTTTTCTCATTCGAGGACATCGATTTGTTGCTTTGATTGTTTGGCTTTTTCTCTTTTGCCAAATGGATGGACAAGAATGCCTAAGAACTCCCTCTAGCTATCTATGCTTTTCTCGTCTCAAACTCTATTCATGCTACATCACAAAGTTTGATCAAGTCAGATTCGAACCACTCTGTGTGAGGAGCACTCGGAGTCCCCGATTCGTCATAGACTTAAACTTCCAAAACCTCTTTGTGCATTTCGGTCTGACTGATTCATCCTTTTAGGTCCTACCGAGATCACTAAGTTGATCTAGGTTTTCAATCTCGGTGCAACCGATTAGAACCTTTCGGTCACACTGAGTTGCAGTAACTGCCTGCAGTTTTGCATCTCGGTGCCACCGAGTTGTTCCACTCGGTCACACCGACAGGGTTAGGTTATATATACCGACGGGTCAAAATTTGGAAAGTTTTCCGAAACCCTTCTCCCGCGCGTAACCTGCTCTGCCTCTTCGAGTCTTCGGATCGTCCTCTCGCTGTCAGCGACCTCCCGTCGCTGGTCTTCGGCGCCGTCAACGGCAATCTGCTCCGCTGTTGCCGCCGTAGCGAACACTCGCCGCTCTAGGGTAAGTGTTCGACCTCTTGTGCTGTCTTTTTCACTCTGATTCCTAGCACAAGGACAATGCCGTGTTTCTTGCCACGATTGATATTGATGCATCCAGCAAAAACTTCCTTAGGTCTAGATTGATTTGAAAATTTTAGGGTTAGCTCTCCGCAGAACTCATCTCGGACCGACCGAACTGTAGAAATCGGTCTCACCTATTCGGCCTTGGCCATTGCACATGCGCTTTTCGGTCTGACCGAAACGTGCAAATTGGTGTGACCGAGTTCAGGATTCTGTGAAACCCTAGCAATCTCGGTGCCACCGAACAGTGACTCGGCCCTACCGAGTTCACTAGTTTAGGTTCCAAGTGTTGCTTCGGTATCACCGAGTTTGTCAATTCGGTAGCTCCGAGATCACTTCTGACTAAAACTAAGCTTTTTGACTCAATTCTTTTGCAAAACCTCTGTACTTTGTGAAGCTCATCTACTCTACCTCATCTACAACCTATTCATAGGGTCTGCTGGCAGTTTGCCTGAAAGATGTCTGATCAAAGTGATAGTCAGAACAAGTCTGAAGAGCAGGTGCAGATGAGTGAGGGCACCAGTCCCTCAGGGAGCTATGATGAGGGCAGCAGGAGCACACCTAGTAATTTGCCCAAGGCAGCTACCAGGACAAGGAAGAAGAAAACCTCAGCTTCTAAAGATGAGGATTATGTGGCTGTTGAGAATGAGGCCACTTCAAGAAAGAAAGTGCTGAAGAAGGAATATAGCACTGCTGCTGCAACAAAGCCTGGAATGAAAACAAAGGCTCCAGCAAGAAGATTTCCAATTTCAAAAGCTAGAGCCTCTACTGCTGAAGCTTCCAAGCCAAAGAAAGTTGCCACAGGTGAAACTATGAAGTTCACCATTAAATCAGAAGATGGGGAAACAGCAGGTGATGGTAAGAAGAAGAAGAGGGCAAGAACCACTACTGCCAGAGTTCTTGGTGAGCCCTCAATGAAGAGAGATTCTGAAGAAGAAGAAGAAGAAGAAGAAGAAGAAGAACAGGAGGATGCTGCACCAGCACCCAAAGCTCAGAAGCTCATGGGAGATGCAATCAGATCAGGGGCTGCTCCATCTAAGCCCAAAGCTGCTCCCAAGGCTGCTGCTCCAGCTCAGAAGCCTAAACCCAAGAGAAGCACTAGAAACATTCCCGCTGAGGAGAAAAACAAGGCCCCAGTGCCTGAAGCTATTGAAGAAGAGGAAGATGCCTCACTTGTTTTGAGAAAGCTCAAGCCCATGATCCCTGACCACAATGAAGCACATCCAGTTGCAGAAAACATGAAGACCAGGAAGGATGCAAGACTGAGGTTATGGAGATAGTCTGATCCATATGCTGTCAGGAGGATAACTGCTGTTGACTACAGGTTTCACACTAAGGAACCGCAAGACTTTTATGAGATAGTTTTGCTTGACAAGAAGCCCATTGTGTGTGACATGAGATGGGTTGACTGGGAGTACATCAAGAAGAATGAAGATCACTATCCTGGAGTATATGACAGCTTCAAAGCATGTGGAGTTGATACATTTGTTGCCCAGAAGCTTACCAAGTGGAATGATGAGCTGATCATGCAGTTTTACTCCACTGCCCACTTCTACCCAGATGGGAAGATCATTTGGATGTCTGAAGGTACAAGGTACCAATCCACTGTTGAAGAATGGGCTCAGTTGATCAATGCCCCAGAAGAAAATGAGGATGACTTGGATGTTTATGCTGAGAAGAACAAAGACCACAACACTATGGCACACATGTACAGAGAGATCCCAGATGATGCTTTGGAGAATCACAAGTTTGGATCTGTCCACTTCTTGTTATCTGGTTTGCCTACCATAAATTGGATACTAAGGCACACTTTGCTACCCAAGTCAGGTGATCACAAGATGATGCCTCAAAAGTTCAAAGTCATGAGTCTGATTGTGGAAACAATCAAAAGGACAACAGCTGATCAGAAGAGAAGTTGTGGGTATGCCCCACACATTCAGGTGCTTTGTGCAAAATGTTTACAATGGGGGCACGACAAATCCCAGTGTCATGCCCGGATTATTTGTCTGCACTGCTCGGCCCCAGGGCACAAAAGTTTTAATTGCCCGTCCAAACTGCGGGCTTCTTTGAATGGCACTACTTTTATGGGATCAGATTCTGATAATGCAGTCAAATCCTCTCAGTCTGGGCAGCAAATCAATTTGCCTTCTATGGAAAAAACTTCCCCCCCCCCCCCCCGACGACGCCCAGGGGCCAGCCAACCTCAACCGTCCGATGCTCTGCATGCGGCCGCTATGGACATCTGGTGCAATCTTGCTAGCGACGCCGCTGGGCCCAGCGATGGCATTGGCGACCAAAAACCCCAGCTACCACCTTTGACGCCCCGCATTCTCCCCCATTGCCCGCCCCACTTCCCAATGTTGCAGAGTGCTCTGCTCTAGCACCACCACCACCACAATCCACCACAGCCACCGTCGCCATCACCGTCGCGTCCCCAACCATGGCCAACTACCCAGTCAACCCCCTCCCCTTCCTCCCGGCTGGCTGGTCCGTTGAGCCAGGGCCTGCAGATCGCAAGGTGAGGGCGGACATGGCGGTCAATCCCATCCCGCCATTGAACAACAATTTCCTCACCATCGCCGAGGCTAGCAGATTTGTGCCGCTGCATCTCTGAGAGGATCTCCGCAACACCATTGAAGGCCTGCTTCACGAGTCTGGTTTGCACACCACCGAGTCATCTGACCATCCTCTTGGAGTTGGTATGTTTGCCTTTGCTAATTCCTTCATTAGAGACACTGCTGTCAACACCACCTTCCAGCTCGATGAGGAAGATCTTGTGATTTCTTTTGTGCGTCATAATGCTGCTCTCAATATGCGCAACACTGCATACGGTCCTGAAGTTTGGTTGCTCTATATTGGTTTCCCTGATGACTATCAGACAGAATTTTATCTTCAGCGTTCGGTGGATGACTATGGTAGATTAGTTTCTTGGAACAGTCCCAATGTTGATCATTCCGTGGTACTGCTAAAAGTCAGAGTCATTCATATGCGCCTCATACCTAAAAGCATTGTCATCCGTCAGTTAGGAGGAGATAGAGCTTGTTGGACTGCCGTTGTTTATATTCTCCGCGGTGAAGACTAGAATGCACATGACCCTGAGGTCCCAACTGCTGACGAAGAACCTCCTCCAGCCAACGGTGTGCCGCATCCCATGTTTGGGGATGGCCTCACAGCAGAACAGCTTTACCAGCAACAACTGCAGAATTGGTTGCTTCAGAATGGGGTCGATAATGACCAGGCTCCGCACCATGCTCCTCAGCAAGATGGACCTCAAGAGGCTCAGTGAGATCTATGGCTGCAGCCCCCGGCTCCGCAAATGCCAGCTGCCCTGGTTAACTTCCAAGCATGGCTTGCTGCTCAGGGTCTCCGCGTGCAAGATGGCATCCTACCTGAAGACAACATCACTGACAGCCTGAACTCAGCCTGGTTTGAAACTAGTTCATCTGCTAGCTCTCAGGCATCCTCTCTGGGATCCAACAATCAAGTTACCACTCTGCTTGTCGCTCCACCTGTGCTCCATAACGTCATCAATGTGGATGTTACTATCTCTGCTGATACTATGCATGTCAGTATCTCTATCGAAGGCAATGAGCTTGCTACCGTGTTAACTTCTGATTTGATCCCGAGGAATGTCTTCACTACATATCTCTCCAGATCCATCATGTCTGTTGTGGCTGCTTTCGGGCCCTGGAGCGCAGGATATGGTTTGCCTCCACTGGAGTTTCAGACACCTCCGCAGTGGATCATTCTTCAGGTTGCTGACCAGGAGACCACCCACCTGCTTTGCTTCTCTGCTCGTATCCTTCCCACCGCCCGGGCTGCTAGCTCGGTGCAGCTTATTGAATTGGCACCTGAAGAGGGGGATCCTAGTTTGCTGTAGTCTGAGATCTCTGGCTCTCTACCATCTGTAACTGCAGATGTTATTGCTTCAGATCTTGAACCCCAGAACAATGCTGCTCCCGTTGATGATCTGCTTATGCTGGCGCCTGTTTCTGGTTTGAATGATGGGCCCCCACTCATTGCTCATAATACTTTGGAGGAGGGTTCTGACTTGGGCCTAGCCCAAGTTCTGTCTGATGCGCCTGGCCCATCGGCTGCACGCCCACGTCGCTCCAAACTCAAGGCTCCTGTGGTCACCACTGAAGTCAGGCGCAGCACCAGATCCACGCGCTTTGATGGTTTCAGGGTGCCACAAATCTCTGATGTGTGCCCTACTGTTTCAAAGGTGAAGCCACGGGTGATACCCTCTGCTGCTACCAGCTCTAGCTCGGTGGCCCTGGATCAGGCTCCTCCTCCAACTTCCATCCGCACCATGCAGGAGATTGGCGTCATACGCTGCGCTGTCCCACCCCAGGAGCTCACGGAGGCCGCTCTGCTTGTGCCTGAAGACACGGCTACCATCCACAATAGCCAGGTGCACGGCTCCTCTTCTTCTGCTTAAGTTTGAAGCCCCTGATGCCGCTTTTGCGTAGCTGGAACGTGCTATGTTGGAATGTGTGCAGGTTAAATTCTGATAAAAAAGTTACTAGCGCTGTCGAACGCGATATCTATTAGTGGATGTGCCATCATTTGTTTGCAGGAAACTAAAAAACCTGTTATCGATCTAGCATTTATTAAAACCAGCTGTCCTAAGCGCTTCGATAAATTTGCTTATATTCCTTCATGTGGCGCTTCGGGTGGTTTACTCACAGTATGGAACAGCTCCATCTTCTTAGGGACTGTGGTTGTTCAAGAAGATTTTGCTTTAGGAATTCAATTCACCAGCACAATTTTGGCACAAGCTTGGACTCTCTACAACATCTATGGTCCCTGCACAGGGCCCTCTCGGGACATGATTACTCAGTGGCTTTACGACAGAAATATCCAGACATCCGAAGATTGCTTATTCCTTGGAGATTTCAATTATATTAGAGGGCCTGAAAATCGTAACAAACCGGTAGGTGATGTCAACGATATGTCAACCTTTAATGACATTATCCGCAAGCTTAACCTAGTGGAGTTGCCCATTAAAGGCAGACTATACACATGGAGTAACATGCAAAACGATCCCCTCCTCGAGCAACTAGATTGGTTCTTTACATCCACTCATTGGACAAGTGTTTACCCCAACACAATGGTAAAACCTCTTTGTAAACCCACATCGGATCACACACCCTGTGTGGTAAACATTGAGACAAAAATCCCTCGGGCCAAGCTCTTCAGGTTTGAATCATATTGGCTGCTGCACCCTGGATTTATGGATGTGGTTAAGAGGGTTTGGGATAAACCTATTGCCCTGTCCAATGCGGCTACGGTCCTTTGTCGAAAGTTTAAGAAGCTTCGACAAGAGCTCAAGGTTTGGAGTAAAAGCATTTCTCGGTTATCGGTGGCTATTGAAAACACGAATAAAACACTAGCTGACCTGGATGAGTTGGAAAATCAACGGGCTCTCACACTACCTGAGAGCAACTTTCGCAAGATCATCAAAAATCATCTCCTTCGGTTATTGGACTATCAGAGGCAGTACTGGAAGAAACGTTGCACCATTCGATGGGTTCAATTTGGCGACGAAAACACAAAGTTCTTTCAAGCAGTGGCCACAGAAAGATATCACAAAAATAACATTGCCAATCTTCAAACCCCTGATGGGCTTGTAGTGGAAGATCATAACGGCAAAGAGGCTCTACTGTTTCATGCATATTCGGACAGACTATGTACCTCTAGCCCCACCCATATGCACTTTGATCTACCCTCTCTGATACGGCCTCATGCAAACTTGGATCATCTCACGCTCCCTTTCACGCGTGAAGAAATTGATGGGGTCATTAAAGAAATGCCAAGTGATAGGGCTCCTGGTCCGGACGGTTTTAGTGGCCTTTTTCTCAAAGCTTGTTGGCCAATCATTAGGGAAGATTTCTACTCGTTGTGCGATCAATTCCATGCAGGAACACTTAATCTGCAGAGCATTAATGATGGCTTAATCACTCTGATCCCAAAGAATGGGTCTCCCTCCACAGTTAATGATTATAGGCCAATCACACTACTCAACTGCTGCCTTAAACTCATTACTAAGATCCTGGTCAACCGCCTGCAAAAGGTTATTCTGCAAATTATTCACCGCAACCAATATGGTTTCATTCGTGGGAGATCTATACAGGACTGCCTCGCATGGACTTTCCAATACATCCACCAATGCCAAGCTTCCAAACGGCCAATAGTTCTACTTAAACTCGATTTTGCCAACGCCTTTGACACCATCGAGCATGATCCCATGATCAACATTATGAGGCATATGGGCTTTAATGAGAAATGGATGACTTGGATAAATTCAATTTTCTCTTCTGGCAGATCCTCGGTTCTCCTTAACGGTGTCCCGGGCAGATAATTTCATTGCAAGCGTGGGGTCCGACAGGGTGATCCGCTGTCTCCACTTATTTTCGTGCTGGCGACCGACCTTCTTCAGTCTACAATTAATGAAGCTTATAGGGAAGGTAAAATCCAGCTTCCCTTTCCATCTAATGGAAACATGGACTACCCTATTGTGCAGTACACCGATGACATGATTCTCCTCATGCCCGCTTGCCCTCATCAAGCTTTGACTATCAAAGGCATTCTAACCAAATATGCTCAGTCCATCGGTCCTAAAATCAATTTCCACAAGTCAACACTCATTCCAATAAACGTGGACGCTGCTTTATCTGCACAACTGGCTGCAATCTTTGAATGCTCAATTGGTACCATGCCCTTCACCTATCTTGGCCAGCCTCTGGGCACGTCTCGGCCTACCATTCATGATTTCACGCCCCTGGTCAGCACACTTGAACGAAGTTTGTCCTCCACACTGTCACTCATGTCCCATGCTGGCAAGTTAACGCTCCTCAACTCCACGGTCACCTCGCTCCTTATATATGCAATGTGCACATTGCACTTTCCACCCAAACTCATCGAGTTGCTGGACAAAATTAGGCGCAGGTGCCTTTGGATCAAGAAGACTGAACAGGGCGATAAATGTAACTCTTTGGCGGCCTAGGATATGGTTTGTAAACCTAAAAATAAGGGAGGACTTGGTGTGCTCAACCTCCGAATACAAAATGATGCACTTCTCTTGAAATTCCTGGATAAATTCTACAACAAGTTGGATATCCCTTGGGTGCAACTAACTTGGGATTCGTACTACGCCCAGAAAATCCCACATGCTTCTGACCCAGTTGGCTCGTTCTGGTGGAAAGACATTCTCAAGCTCACACCTATGTTTAGGGGGATTTCTAAAGTCAATATTGTTTGTGGCACTACAGCTTTGTTTTGGAAAGATTTATGGGCAGGCCAGATTATTCAAGACTCCCACCCTCGGGCTTTCTCACACTCTTTGGACGAAGATGTTTCTGTCAAGGATTTCTTGGGGAGCACGTCGTTGGGGGAAGCGTTCCACCTACCCTTGACCCCCCAAGCGCTGGAGGAGGTCCGGGACATGCAAATTATTGCATCTCATCTACAACCCTCCACGACTGCCTCGGATGTTTGGCACTACTCTTGGGGCAAGGCCAACTACAAATCAACTGACTACTATAAATTCGTCTTCAAGGACATCCAAGTCCACCAAGTTTTTTGCTGGATCTGGAAGTCTAAATGCATAATGAAGTTGAAGGTTTTTGCCTGGCTTCTCTTCCAGGACAGGCTCAATACAAGGAACATGTTGAAAAGAAGGCACTACAACATAGGGGATGATCACAATTGTCTCTTATGTGGAATGATCATTGAGGAAACTGTGGAACACATGATCTTCACCTGCTCTTTCAGCAAGCTTTGTTGGGATAAACTTGGGATCAACTGGGAGCCTTTTCATGGCCGATTGCAATCCATTGAGGCCCAAAAAATCACTCATCCCACTCCTATGTTCTTGGAAAAATTCATTGTGGCAGTCTGGAGTATTTGGAAGGAGAGGAATAACAAACACTTTAGAGCAATAATGCCATCCTTCAACTCTTGGCTGGACAGATTCAAAAGAGATTTTGGGCTTCTTCAATATAGAGTAAAAGAGGAGAGTAGGCCCTTTGTTCTTGACTTTGTACACTCCCTGTAGTAGCACCTCCAAGTTGCCCTTTCTTCTCTTGTCACAAAGTTGACAAGATTGTATTATCACCCCCCCCCCATGTAAATACTCATTGTACAGTGTGCTCTTTTCTTTAATATATTACCACATTAGGAGTCTTTCCTACTGTTCATGGTCAAAAAAAGATGGGCACAGGCACATATCTGTTGGATACGGAGCATCTAGCCTTATATCCTGAGTTTGAAGACAACACTGTAGTCATGACTGAGAATGAACCATCATCAGCTCAAGCACATGAGAAGAGAGAGAAGGCAAGGGAAGAGAAAGCTGCAAAGATGCCAATTGTTGAAGAGGCATCTCAAGTTTTCCTGAAGAGCAAGCAAGATCAGTTAGCATATCTGATCCAATCCACCTTGAGGATTGAGAAGGGCTTGGCCACCCTGACTCAAAACCAGGAGAGCTTGGAGAGGATTGTAGAAACCAAATTCTATGATCTTGATCTGAAGCTAACTGAGATCCAAACTGCAGTTGAGTAGCTTCAGGAGGAAGCAGAGGAGAAGAAGGGCAAGTCTACTACAGATGCTTTTGCTAGAGTGCCCAGAGGACAAAGATCTGCTGCAGTGCCTGTGACAGATACTCGAGCTACAGCATCAGCACCAGCAGCTACAGCTCCAATGCCACCTCCAACAGCCACTCCACCAGCTCCAGCTACATCAACAGAAGCTTTCGTCCTTGGAGTCATCTCTACACCACCTACCGAAGATCAAGCCTGAGAGTCGTTTAACACTATACATTTTTGAACTTTTTGGTAACTTGTTGCCAAAGGGGGAGAAAGATGTATAGATCATAGGCTTCGAGAGAGAGTGTTGCTTTTTATCTCTCTTGCTATTTTGGTTGAAACTTTTTATTGTGTGCTTGTGTGAGATACTTTATGTGCTTGTGAGATACTTGTTTGATCATGTGTTTGATCATATGCTACCCTTAATGCTTGTTGGATGATATTATCTCTTATATCCTTATATGATCATTCACTTGCTTGGTGATGAGTGCATGCTTTTAATTTCTATCATTTTGAGCGCTCCACCAAGATGTATGTGATATGGAAGAGTAACCCATGATCCTAATCGATTGTGCATTTGCATTCAAAAGAAAATCTTAAATAATGCACAAATTTAGGGGGAGCTCTTGCTTATCACATACTTCTCAAAGCGACAATGTTTTTTAATCTTATTATCATTTGTCGAAGCTTTGATATATATGTTTTCGTCAATTACCAAAAAGGGGGAGATTGAAAGCGCAACTATCCCTGGGTGGTTTTGGTAATTCCTAACAACATATAGCTCATTGAGCTAATGCTATTTCAAGATAAATATTTCAGGAAAGCTCAATGATTGGCATGGCATGGATGAGAAAAGTGGACCCCTCAAAATACTAAGGACAAAGGATTGGCTCAAGCTCAAAGCTCAGGACTCTACATTTTTCATTTTAAGTGATCCAAGATCACATTGAGTCCATAGGAAAAGCCAATACTATCAAGAGGGGGTGAGGTGTTGCTTAATGAGTTCTTGCTCAAAGTGCTTAGTGATATGCTCCAAAAACCCTCAACTAATTTCTCACATCCACATATGTCCCAAACCAAAAGTCAAACTCGGCCCCACCAAAACTGTCTATCCGGCGCCACCGAGTTTAGTTGACATAACCACTGCCAGAAACCCTAGTCTTTTAGGTCTCACCGATAGTGATCTCGGTCTCACCGAGATGGGATTGTAATCTCTCTGTTTCCCTTCATAACGTTTCGGTCAAACCGAGATGAGCAATCGGTCCCACTGAGATTGCAATGCAAACTCTCTGTTTCCCTTTCGTAACGTTTCGGTCTAACCGAGATGAGCGAATCGGTCCCACCGAGTTTGCCTGACCAACTCTCTGTTTGTCTATTACCAAAATCGGTCTCACCAAGTTTGTGTAATCAGTCTCACCGAGATTACGTTATGCCCTAACCCTAACAAAATCAGTCCCACCGAGTTGACATGTCGGTCCCACCAAAAATCCTAACGGTCACATTATGAACTAAATTGGTCGACCGAGTTTCATGATTCGGTCCCACCGAGTTTGGTGATCTGTGTGTAACGGTTAGATTTTGTGTGGAGGCTATAAATACCGCTCTACCCACTCTTCATTTGTGGAGAGAGCCATCAGAACATGCCTACACTTCCAACATACATTTTCTGAGAGAGAACCACATAAACTTGTGTTGAGGTCAAGATATTCCATTCCAACCACATAAATCTTGATCTCTAGCCTTCCCCAAGTTGCTTTCCACTCAAATCCTCTTTCCACCAAATCCAAATCCTGTGAGAGAGAGTTGAGTGTTGGGGAGACTATCATTTGAAGCACAAGAGCAAGGAGTTCATCATTGTAAGGGCATATTTATCCCTAAGATGTTTTGGTGATTGATGACAATGCTTTTGCGGACTAATCGTGTGCATTGAGTGTTTTTCAGAGATTCATCCTTTTGGCACGAGACGATTCCCTCCCCTCGGAGCTTGAAGCGAAGACGGTGTAGTCCTTTCGGATTAGTTTGGTGGACTAGTTTCATAGGGATCACCGTACTATCAAGAGGGGGTCCGTTTTGGAAAGGCTAGGGCGGAATCATCACGTACACTTCCTTTGACCCTCCCTCCGAGCCTTTCCGTTTCGATGATGGGCTTGTTTCTCTTCTCAATGTGCCCTCTCTGGTCCTAGCGGTAGTACCGCGGGCCAGAGCGGTAGTACCGCTTGGGTGCTACAAGCGGTAGTACCCCTCTGGAGCGGTAGTACCGCCCAGAGCAGTAGTACCGCTAGTAGCCCCACTTGTGTGCTCACTCTGGTCCCAGCGGTAGTACCGCGGGACGGAGCGGTAGTACCGCTTGGGTGCCACAAGCGGTAGTACCGCTCCAGAGCGGTAGTACCGCTAGTAGCCCCCAGCCATAGTACCGCGGTGGTCTCGTGCTAGTACCGCCTCGATTCGAGGGCTCTTTTTCCGTGTCGGGTTTTACGGTACTGGCCGCGGCTGTGGGGGGCTGTAGTACCGCTCGTATGCAGTAGTACCGCCCTCCCACCGCGGTAGTACCGCTGTGGGCCAAGCGGTAGTACCGCGATGAGGAGCGGTAGTACCGCTTATAGTGACAAGCGGTAGTACCGCTGGCATAGCGGTAGTACCGCTCTCTGCGGGGCAGAAGTGGGGTAACGGTTGGTTTGTTCCCCCCACTATATAAAGGGGTCTTCTTCCCCAAAGTTGACCCATCTCTTCCCCCAAAAGCTCCATTGTTGCTCCAAGCTCCATTTTCGCCCGATCTCTCTCCCTAGCCAATCAAACTTGTTGATTTGCTCGGGATTGGTTGAGAAGGCCACGATCTACACTTCCACCAAGAGAAATTTGATTCCCCCCACTTATCCCTAGCGGATCTTGTTAGTCTTGGGTGTTTGAGCACCCTAGACGGTTGAGGTCACCGCGGATCCATAGTCCATTCTGGTGAAGCTTTGTGGTGTCGTTGGGAGCCTCCAATTAAGTTGTGGAGATTGCCCCAACCTTGTTTGTAAAGGTCCGGTCGCCGCCTTCAAGGGCACCAATAGTGGAATCACGGCATCTCGCATTGTGTGAGGGCGTGAGGAGAATACGGTGGCCCTAGTGGCTTCTTGGGGAGCATTGTGCCTCCACGCCGCTCCAACGGAGACGTACTTCCCTTCAAAAGGAAGGAACTTCAGTAACACATCCTCGTCTTCACCGGCTCCACTCTTGGTTATCTCGTTCCTTTACTTTCGCAAGTTTACTGGGGTTATATCTCTTACTTGCTTGCGTGCTTGTTGTCATTGCATCATATAGGTTGTTCACTTAGTTGCATATCTAGACAACCTATTTTGATGCAAAGTTTAATTTGGTAAAGAAAAGCTAAAAATTGTTAGTTGCCTATTCACCCCCCCCCCTCTAGTCAACTATATCGATCCTTTCAATCAGAGCCTCGTCTCTTTATTAAGGACTTTACCGTCCAAAGAGTATGGTTGACGTCGTAGACGGTGTGGAGGAGCACTCCGGTGAGAATCCAGTCTCGTCTACGGGAGATGGGGGAACCGCGGCCTCTCGTGAGGAATTCAATGTGGCGTTGGACACATTGAAAACCTCCATGACGACCAAGGTCGAAAGCATGTTGAATAAATTCTTAGAAGGGCTTAAACTTACCACCGCACCATTGAAAGTGGGTGATCCCACTAACAAGGTGACGGATGCTACCTCCGACAAGGGGTAGCTTCTAGCGAGAAAGCTCCTTGTTCTAGTGATAAAAATGGGACCGGCATCTTTGCCCATGTGGAACCTCCACCTGTCTATGGTGGACCGCTCCCTTCCACTCATTTGAATCATGCCGGCCCGGCCCCTAAGATTGAGAAGAATGTAGATTTTGATTCTTGGGTCTATCGTTTTAAGCGTCATTTAAATCATGTGAACACTAACCTTTGGAGAATCATTGAAGAGGGTTTTTATCCGCATGACCGAAGTAACTTCACTCCTAGAGAAGTTGTGGATCATCAATTCAATGAGAATGCTCTCTTCATCATCCAAGAAGCAATCCCGCCCGAAGATCTTCCTCATCTCCGGCCTTACACCGTGGCCAAAGATGCTTGGCTACAAGTTGTTTCCCTCTATCGGGGAAGCGCAAGCATTCAACGCTCCAACTATGAAGTGGTGCAAGATGAAGCCGACGAGTTTGCAATGAAAGAAGATGAAGAACCTCGTGAGCTTTTCCGGAGAGTAACCAAACTCGCGGTCTCTCTCCGAGATCATGGAAGTAAGGACACGGATGACAATTGGATCAAGCGCAAATTCCTCAAGGCAATGATGCCCTACCACAAAGCCATGTCCTCCGTAATTCGTCAAAGGCCGGACTTCCACACCTTATCATCAAGTGAAGTGTTGGATGAATTTGTTGCTATGAGCATCTTGGACAAGACCGCCGACAATGCGGTTCTTCGTTCTCAAAGAGTAAAGAAGCCCAACCTTGCTTTAAAGGCCAAGGTTAGTATGGAGGAAGAGGATGAAGAGGAAGAAGAGGAGGGCAACCTCGAACATACGAAGTATGCCTATCATGAACACATGGCTCTTGCTTCAAGGCAATTTTGGAGCAAGAAGAACACAAGGCCAAACTTCAACAAGAGCAATTCAAGTGGCGCAAAGGGCAAGCAACGGATGAGGACTTGCTTCAATTGTGGCAATGTGAGCCACTTTGTTGCGGAGTGCCCTTACGAGAAGAGGGAAGACAATGGTGGCAAGCTCATTAGAAAAGACAAGGCCAAGTCGTTCCCCAACAAGAGCAACTTCACCAAGAAGACTCCTCCCAAGGCGTTGGTGGTACAAGAAGAGTACAGTGAGGATGATGATGATGATGAAGATGGTGAGTCGTTGCCATGGCCTCCGTTGCCATTGCGAAGACTCCACGGGTGTCTCTGTTCGACTCACCCAATGAGAACATCACCGCCAAGTGCCTCATGGCTAAAGCCACCAATAAGGTAACCTCCAACATCAAAACTACCATCATTAATCATCCTTCTTCGATGGATAGCATTGATGAACATGAGGGGACAAATGTGGAGGAAAATGAGTTTGAGATCTTTATGGGTAAACTCAAGGGTAAATCCAAGAAGCACTTCGTTGCTCTCTTGGAACAACTTGGTGAAGCCAATGACATGATCGAGGCTCACGAAGATACCATCTCTAAGATGGAGGGGCATAGTCGTGACTATGCCGATGAGATTTCGGATCTTTCCAATGCTCTTGACAAAGAGCGTGGTCTTCGTTTGGCTCTTGAGGAGTCATACAATGATGATCATGCTAAGTTAAAGAAAGATCTTGATCATGCTCTTATTGTGTCTCGTGTGCTAAACTCCGAGAAGGCAAAACTTGGGGTTGATCTTGCTAGACTTAAAGAGGAGTTTGACATTCTCGACAAGGCTCACAAGGTCTTGAAGGGTGCTCATGCTAGCCTCAAGGAGTCTCATGATCAACTCCAAGTAATGCTAACTAAGTAGAAAGCCACTTTTCCTCATATGGTGCTAATTGATAATGCAAATGCTACTAACCCTTGTTGTGAGCATGTGCATCTTGTTGAGGAGAATGCTAAGTTGAAGGAGCAACTTGAGAAAGGCCTTGTGTCATGCATACAAGGTGAGAAGAACCTCAACGACCTTTTGAGAAACCAAAAGGAAGTTGTAGCCAAGGAGGGGATTGGGTTCGCTCCCAAGCTCAAGAACAAGAAGAAGAATGACAAGACCAAATGACCTCCCCCTCTCAAGCAAACTTTTGTGAAAGAGGGAGAGGGTACTTCCAACAAGAAGAAGAACAATGCGAAGGGTGACGGTGTCAAGAAGGGCAATTTCACCCCATCCAACAAAGCCGGCGACTTTAATCCTTCTTATGTGTTATGTCGTGCAAGTGATGGGCATGTTTATGCCAAATTTGTTGGTTCTCCTCATGAGTATATTGAATGGTCCATTTGGGTTCCTAAGACCCTTGTTACTAACATCAAAGGACCCATTACAAAATGGGTACCTAAAACCAAGCATTGATCTCTTGTAGGTGTTTGCTTCCGGTGGGGGATCACGGTTGCTCGATAGTGGAGCTACAAATCATATGACCAGAAGCAAGGACTTGGTGGTGGACGTGCACAAGATTCCATCTATGCCCACCAATGTCGAGTGGGGTGATGCCTCGTCTTCTAAGGTATTGGGACTCGGTAAAGTTGTCATTTCTCATGATCTCACGATCGAGAAGGTCATGCTAGTTGAGTCCCTTGCATACAATTTACTTTCCGTTCGTCAACTTGCTATCATGGGCTTTGCCACTTTCTTTGATATTGATACCGTGGCCCTCTTGTGGAGCAAGACTCTTAAAGTAGCCTTTGTTGGGCATGTCGAGAACGGTCTCTATGTGATTAACTTTTCGGAGCGACCCACTAAGACCGTGACATGCCTAATGGCTAAAGTTGACGTGGGATGGATTTGGCATCACCGTTTAGCCCATGTCAATATGAGATCTTTGCAAAGTCTTCTCAAGGGGGACCATGTCCGTGGACTAACGAACGTTGGTTTTGCTAAAGATCGTGCTTGCAGTGCTTGTATCAAAGGAAAGCTTCATGAGAAGGCTCACCCTCCCACGACTCTCATTTACTCGAAGAGGCCCTTGGAGCTCCTTCGTTTGGATCTCTTTGGGCCTCCATCCTTTGATAGTCTTGGGGGTAGAAAATATTGCTTGGTAATTGTGGATTACTATTCTAGATACACTTGGGTGTATTTTTTCAAGAGGAAGAGTGAGACCCAACAAATAGTCATTGACTTTGCAAATGAAGCCCAACGTCAACACAATGCAAAGATCTTGACTATAAGAAGTGACAACGGCACCGAGTTCAAGAACTACACCCTGGATGAGTTTCTTAGTGATGAAGGGATCAAGCATCAATATTCCGCACCTTACACCCCTCAACAAAATGGTGTTGCGGAGAGGAAGAACCGGACGTTGATGGATGCGGCAAGGACCATGATGGCAGAGTTCAAGTCTCCATACAACTTTTGGGTCGAAGCCATCAACACCGCGTGTCATGCTTCAAATCGGCTCTATCTCCGCAAAGGCTTGAACAAGACTCCATATGAGATACTCACCGGTAACAAGCCCAACCTCAAGTACTTTCGGGTGTTCGGGTGTAAGTGTTTCATTCTCAAGAAAGGTGTTCGTTTGTCTAAATTTGAGACTAGAGCTCATGAGGGCATATTTGTTGGTTATGCTACAAACTCCCATGCTTACCGTGTTCTCAATAAGTCCACGGGACTTATTGAGGAGACGTGTAACATGGAGTTTGAAGAGAATAACGGCTCCCAAGTGGAGCAAAGTGGTACTTGTGATGTAGGTGATGAAATTCCTCCCCAAGCCATAAGAAGAATGGGTGTTGGATATATCCTGCCCATTGAGGAACCCCTTGTGGCCGAAGGAGAAGGACAATGCTCCACTCAAGTGGAGCCATCACCAACCCAAGACCCACATGCTTCCGAAGAACAAAGTGAAGGCCCTCAACCTCATGAACAAGATCAAGGGCAAGATCAACCTCAAGATGGTGGTGATCCACCAAATGATGCCCAAGGTCAAGTTCCTCCCCTCGAGCAAGTTCAAGATCAAGAACAAGCTCAAGACGACACTCAAGATGATCAAGTAACCCCTCCTCACTTCACTTCCGAGGAGGAATTGGAGCATCGTGCCACTAAGATCGCTTCCAAGCTCACCACCAAAGGTCATCTCTTGGAGAATGTGGTTGGAAGCCTAAGAAAGGGGGCACTCGTAGACAATTAGCAAACTATTGTGAACATCATGCGTTTGTTTCTTGTGTCGAACCCCAAAAGGTTTATGAAGCGCTCGAGGACCCGGATTGGCTCAACGCCATGCATGAAGAACTCAACAACTTCGAACATAACCAAGTGTGGAAGTTAGTGCCAAGGCCAACCGGAAATCATAATGTCATTGGAACCAAGTGGATATTCAAGAACAAGCAAGACGCTCATGGAATCATTGTTCCCAATAAGGCTCGTTTGGTGGCACAAGGCTACTCCCAAGTCGAGGGTATCGACTACAGTGAAACCTTTGCCCCCGTCGCTCGCCTTGAATCTATTCGTTTGTTGATTCCCTATGCTTCTCATCATAATTTCACATTGCAACAAATGGATGTGAAAAGTGCTTTTCTTAATGGTCCCATAAATGAGTTGGTATATGTCAAACAACCCCCCGGGTTCAAAGATCCCTATTTCCCCGATCATGTGTATCAACTCCACAAGGCTCTCTATGGCCTTAAACAAGCCCCACGTGCGTGGTATGAGCATCTTACGGAGTTGTTACAAGATCGTGGATTCGAAATCAGGAAAATCGACCCCACTCTTTTTACTAAGAAGGTCAAAGGGGAGTTATTTGTGTGCCAACTATATGTTGATGATATTATTTTTGGTTCCCCTAACAAAGCCTTCAATGAAGAATTTGCCGCTCTCATGACCTCAAAGTTCAAGATGTCTATGATGGGAGAGTTGAAGTTCTTTCTCGGATTCGAAATCAAACAAAGAAGAGAAGGAACCTTCATCAACCAAGCCAAATACACTCAAGACATGCTAAAGAGATTCAAGCTAAGTGATGTCAAGCCGGCTTCCACTCCAATGCCCACCAAGTGCCAACTTGACATTGATCCCAATGGTAAAGCGGTGGATCAAAAGGTATATCGCTCCATGATTGGATCCTTGCTTTACCTTTGTGCATCTAGACCGGATATCATGTTGAGTGTGGGAATATGTGCACGGTTTCAAGCCGCACCTAAGGAAAGCCACTTTGTGGAGGTCAAGCGAATCTTTCGATATTTGGCTCATACCCCAAACTTTGGCCTATGGTACCCAAGAGGAGCAAACTTCAAGCTTGTAGGTTATTCGGACTCCGATTGGGCGGGAGACAAAGTGGATAGGAAGTCCACTTCCGGAGGGTGCCAATTTCTTGGTTGCTCTTTGGTAAGTTGGTCTTCTAAAAAGCAAAGTTGTGTGTCTCTCTCGTCCACCGAAGCGGAGTATGTGGCGGCCGGAAGTTGTTGTGCACAACTCTTATGGATGAGGCAAACTTTAAAGGATTACGGTGTCATTTGTGACAAAGTGCCTCTTTGGTGTGACAATGAAAGTGATATCAAGATTTCTCTCAACCCGGTGCAACACTTCAAGACAAAGCATATTGAGATTCGGTATCACTTCATCCGGGATCATATTAGGCAAGGGGAGATCGAGCTCAACTATGTCAACACTCATGATAACCTTGCAGATATTTTCACGAAGCCATTGGATGAAGCAAGATTTCGCGAGTTAAGGCATGAGCTAAATATCATTGATTCGAGCAATGTGGTTTGAACCTTTGCACACCCCTCACATTCATTGTGCATTCTTGTCTAGGTGTAGGCATGGACATAGGGGGAGTGTTGTTCTCTCAATGAACTTTCCCTCCCCTCGCAATGCATAAACTGATCTCACTCTTTCACATTAGCCATTTTTGATGGTACTTGTGCTTCAAAGACGAGCTTTGGTCATGGGCCCAAGGATAATTCTTCGCGGTGCCATACCAAGTGACTCAAACATAGGTGGCCTCGGCCACCGCCCTCTCGTATAGAGGCGTGTGATTCTTGTTCTCTTGCTAGTGCTCTTGTTGGTCTTCTTGCCGCTGTTTCCCGTCTTTCGTTTTGCACCATATGTGTTGAGTCTGGTTTGAGTTGCGCTGGGCGGTACTACCGTTGTGAAGGCGCGGTACTACCGCTGGAGCGGTACTACCGCTCCACTGAGCGGTACTACCGCTTATGTGGCTAAGCGGTACTACCGCCCATCACCACGGTACTACCGCTGAGGGGCGGGGCCAGGGGGTTAAGTCGTGGGCAGGGGTGGTTTCCTCCACCCCATACCCATTTGCTTCATCCCCTGGTTCCTCTTCCTCTCTCTCCAGCGCCATCTCACCGCGGGAGGGCTCCGGCGGCCCTCCGTCTCCGGACCGTCCCTCTCCATTCCCTTCGGTGGAGTCGATCCCCCTCGTCCTCTTGCCATGGATGCCGGTATTGCCCCCGTTCCTTTTCTCTTCTTGTCTAGTTTTCAGATCTCACGTTTTAGGGGCAGTAGTAGTTGCATCTCTAGATTTTTGGCCAAATCTAGGCTTGAGTAGGTTGGAGAAGGCAACTAGACTCTTTGGATTGATGTTTGGTAGGTTTATTTTTGAATTTGGCATCCCCGGTAGTGCCGGATCTGACCACGGCAGTAGGGATCCTCCGTGCCCCGTCTCGGGCGGTACTACCGCCCATATTGCGCGGTACTACCGCTTGTAGGGCACGGTACTACCGCTTGTGCAGTACTGCCGCAGTACAGGCACGGTACTACCGCCGGATGCCCAGTTCCATCGTTTCCTACCACATGTTGATCCATTTGTGTTGTGTTTATTTGGTTTTGGTCGTCTCTTCTGGTTGTTTCTTGTGTCCGTGTGTTTGGTTCCAGGTGATGAACATCCTGAGTAGCAAGTCCGCCGTGTCAACCCCGGACGTTCAACGTCAAAGCAGTACCGCTCATCTGAGACTGTAGGTGGTTCTTCCAGTGCTCCACCGCCGGCAGGGGGTGCTTCCTCAAGTGCTAATCCTCCTCGCAAGAAGAAGATTGACAACCGACCGAAGCCAAGTGGCAAGAAAGTGACTGAGATGTCTAGCAAGCAATTCTGGGACAGGCGTCGACGCAACCCCTATGAGGAAGACCAAGAACCCAACCTTGTCAATCGCCCGTTCTGGAACCGGTTTCAGTATGCCACATACTTTGATGTGATCAAGGCTAAGAAGAACCTCTTTGTCAATGTTCATTCTATCAACACGGATGTTATGGAGAAGGACCCTGAGTACTTTGGTGATGCCCTTCAGATGTGCTCTCAGTTGAACATTCTCAAGATCATGCAGTTCAACAAGGACTTTGATGCAGATCTGCTGGCACAGTTCTTTGCCACTGTTCACCTAGGAACTGATGCAGACAGGACTCTGACTTGGATGACTAATGGGAAGGTGCTAGCTGTCAAGTGGCAGGCCTTCATGGGGCTGCTTGAGGTGGAAGATCAAGGGCTCGAGACTCCAGTCGGTTTTCGTCCTCACCAAAATGTTACCTCCACTCACAAGCAAGCCCTCTGGCCCTACTGTACTCGGAAGGTCAACCCTGAGACCAGGAAGGAAACCTATGAGTTGTCTGCCTATCTGTACATCCTTCACCGTATCTTCCGCGAGACTCTCTTCCCTCGTATTGGGAATCTGGACATGGTACACTCTTATCTTGTGGACATGCTTCTCTTCTGCCAGCGTGAGAAGGAAGCAAACACCGGCGAGTCCCTGGACATCTCTCATGTCATGTGGTCTGAGCTTCTGGCGGCTATTTCTGAGCGCAAGTGCCCAATTTATGGTCCGTTCATTATGTTGCTTATTGAGAGGGCCTGGAGACATACCTATCCTGAGGAGCAGCTGGAAACTGGAGAGTTTGTCTCTCATGAGATCAAGCGTCTGAGGAAGAAGGATAATTGGGGTAGATCTGGAGCTCCATCTTCTGTTGCTGCCATGGAGACCGAGGACGAGGCTGATGCCGGTGATGATGATGAGGATTATGTGCCTCCTGGGACAGAGCCTTCTGCGGCAGAGCCCTCTTGGGCAAAGAAGCTCAAACGCAAGATGAAGAAGTTGTTCTGCACGGAGTCTCATGGTCAGTACATGACTCATGTGGCTGAGAAGAAGGCAAGGGGACGTCACAAGGAGCTTATGCGTCAGATGGGTGCGACCGTCACCAGCGGCTCTGAGGGTCAGATTACTGAGGAGGAGGAGTGGGTCCAGCAGCACTGTCCGTGGACCGATTCAGATGCCGAGCAGTTTCCGGGCGAGGACGGCAGTGCAGATGATCACGCAGAGTCCTGATGTTCGAGATCCTTAGCATGCTCTCACCTGGAGCCGTAGGTTAGCTCTTTGCCCCTTTTGGTGTCTCGATGCCAAAGGGGGAGAGAGTTTAGGGATTTGCGTCGTTGTGTTGCGAGTGTGTCTTTGCCTTTGTGCTTTCGTTGTGTGCTACCTTGTGCTTTGCTTGGTTTTGTGTTCAGTGAGACTTTAGTTCAAGTCATATGGTGTGAGACATATGCTACCCTATCCTTATCATATCTTTATCTTTGTCTCTAGTCATTTGATATCTCATGAGTTATATGCTTCATTATGTTATATATCCTGCTATCTTGTATCTCGCTTAGGTTGTTGGTCTCTAAAATACAGGGGGAGTGCTGATCCTAGTATGTGTGTCGTGAAATCCAAAGCGCTTATCTTGATGGCACACATCTAGGGGGAGCCCGTCTATATTTTAGAGATTTGGGGTTTGCTTATGTCCTTTGTCTTTTTCCAGTTGTGCAAATCCCGTATTGTCATCAATCCACCAAAAAGGGGGAGATTGTAAGGGCATATTTATCCCTAAGATGTTTTGGTGATTGATGACAATGCTTTTGCGGACTAATCGTGTGCATTGAGTGTTTTTCAGAGATTCATCCTTTTGGCACGAGACGATTCCCTCCCCTCGGAGCTTGAAGCGAAGACGGTGTAGTCCTTTCGGATTAGTTTGGTGGACTAGTTTCATAGGGATCACCGTACTATCAAGAGGGGGTCCGTTTTGGAAAGGCTAGGGCGGAATCATCACGTACACTTCCTTTGCCCCTCCCTCTGAGCCTTTCCGTTTCGATGATGGGCTTGTTTCTCTTCTCAATGTGCCCTCTCTGGTCCCATCGGTAGTACCGCGGGCCAGAGCGGTAGTACCGCTTGGGTGCTACAAGCGGTAGTACCGCTCTGGAGCGGTAGTACCGCCCAGAGCAGTAGTACCTCTAGTAGCCCCACTTGTGTGCTCACTCTGGTCCCAGCGGTAGTACCGCGGGACAGAGCGGTAGTACCGCTCCAGAGCAGTAGTACCGCTAGTAGCCCCCAGCCGTAGTACCGCGGTGGTCTCGTGCTAGTACCGCCTCGATTCGAGGGCTCTTTTTCCGTGTCGGGTTTTACGGTACTGGCCGCGGCTGTGGGGGCCGTAGTACCGCTCGTATGCGGTAGTACCGCCCTCCCACCGCGGTAGTACCGCTGTGGGCCAAGCGGTAGTACCGCGATGAGGAGCGGTAGTACCGCTTATAGTGACAAGCGGTAGTACCGCTGGCACAGCGGTAGTACCGCTCTCTGCGGGGCAGAAGTGGGGTAACGGTTGGTTTGTTCCCCCCACTATATAAAGGGGTCTTCTTCCCCAAAGTTGACCCATCTCTTCCCCCAAAAGCTCCATTGTTGCTCCAAGCTCCATTTTCGCCCGATCTCTCTCCCTAGCCAATCAAACTTGTTGATTTGCTCGGGATTGGTTGAGAAGGCCACGATCTACACTTCCACCAAGAGAAATTTGATTCCCCCCACTTATCCCTAGCGGATCTTGTTACTCTTGGGTGTTTGAGCACCCTAGACGGTTGAGGTCACCGCGGAGCCATAGTCCATTGTGGTGAAGCTTTGTGGTGTCGTTGGGAGCCTCCAATTAAGTTGTGGAGATTGCCCCAACCTTGTTTGTAAAGGTCCGGTCGCCGCCTTCAAGGGCACCAATAGTGGAATCACGGCATCTTGCATTGTGTGAGGGCGTGAGGAGAATACGGTGGCCCTAGAGGCTTCTTGGGGAGCATTGTGCCTCCACACCGCTCCAACGGAGACGTACTTCCCTTCAAAAGGAAGGAACTTCGGTAACACATCCTCGTCTTCACCGGCTCTACTCTTGGTTATCTCGTTCCTTTACTTTCGCAAGTTTACTGGGGTTATATCTCTTACTTCCTTGCGTGCTTGTTGTCATTGCATCATATAGGTTGTTCACTTAGTTGCATATCTAGACAACCTATTTTGATGCAAAGTTTAATTCGGTAAAGAAAAGCTAAAAATTGTTAGTTGCCTATTCACGCCCCCCTCTAGTCAACTATATCGATCCTTTCAATCATCAACATACCATTTGTTACCTCTTGGAGAGTGGTGTCTCCTAGATTGGCTAGGTGTCACTTGGGAGCCTCCGTCAAGATTGTGGAGTTGAACCAAGGAGTTTGTAAGGGCAAGGAGATCGCCTACTTCGTGAAGATCTACCCTAGTGAGGCAAGTCCTTCGTGGGCGACGGCCATGGTGGGATAGACAAGGTTTCTTCTTCGTGGACCCTTCGTGGGTGGAGCCCTCCGTGGACTCGCGCAACCTTTACCCTTCGTGGGTTGAAGTCTCCATCAACGTGGATGTACGATAGCACCACCTATCGGAACCACGGATAAAAAATCTCCGTGTCATCATTGTGTTTGCTCCCTCAAACTCCTCCCTTTACCTTCATATGCAATTGTTTTACTTTCCGCTGCTACACTCTTAGAATTGCATGTGTAGGTTGATTGCTTGACTTGTGCTAAGTTGCTAAAATCTGCCAAGAACTAAACTTGGGAAAAAGCTAGATTTTTAATTGGTCAAGTAGTCTAATAACCCCCCTCTAGACATACTTTCGATCCTACAACAACAGGCAATTCATATCTAGGGGGAGAATCTTCATCATCACTTTCATCAATATTATTAGGTTCAATAATTTCATTCTCTCTAGCCCTAGCAAGTTGTTCATCAAGAAATTCGCCAAGTGGCACAGTAGTATCAAGCATAGAAGTAGTTACATCATAAGTATCATGCATAGCAGAAGTGGCATCATCAATAACATGCGACATATCAGAATTAATAGCAGAAGCAGGTTTAGGTCTCGCAAGCTTACTCAAAACAGAAGGTGAATCAAGTGCAGAGCTAGATGGCAGTTCCTTACCTCCCCTCGTAGTTGAGGGATAAATTTAGTTTTCTCGTCTTTCAAGTTCTTCATAGTGACCAGCAGATATAAATCCCAAGCAACGGCGCCAGAAAATAGTCTTCATAACCCACAAGTATAGGGGATCGCAACAGTTTTCGAGGATAGAGTATTCAACCCAAATTTATTGATTCGACACAAGGGGAGCCAAAGAATATTCTCAAGTATTAATAGTTCAGTTGTCAATTCAACCACACCTGGATAACTTAATATCTGCAGCAAAGTATTTAGTAGCAAGGAGTATGGAAGTAACGGTAACGGTAGCAAGAGTAATATTTTTGGGTTTTGTAGTAATTGTAACAGTAGCAACGGAAAAGTAAATAAGCGAAGAACAATATGTGAAAATCTCGTAGGCATTGGATCGGTGATGGAGAATTATGCCGGATGCGGTTCATCATGTAACAGTCATAACATAGGGTGACACAGAACTAGCTCCAATTCATCAATGTAATGTAGACATGTTTTCCGAATATAGTCATACGTGCTTATGGAAAAGAACTTGCATGACATCTTTTGTCCTACCCTCCCGTGGCAGCGGGGTCCTAGCGGAAACTAAGGGATATTAAGGCCCCCTTTTAATAGAGTACCGGACCAAAGCATTAACACATAGTGAATACATGAACTCCTCAAACTACGGTCATCACCAGGAGTGGTACCGCTTATTGTCATTTCGGGGTTGCCGGATCATAACACATAGTAGGTGACTATAGACTTGCAAGATAGGATCAAAAACTCACATATATTCATGAAAACATAATAGGTTCAGATCTGAAATCATGGCACTCGGGCCCTAGTGACAAGCATTAAGCATAGCAAAGTCATAGCAACATCAATCTCAGAACATAGTGGATACTAGGGATCAAACCCTAACAAAACTAACTCGATTACATGATAAATCTCATCCAACCCATCACCGTCCAGCAAGCCTACGATGGAATTACTCACGCATGGCGGTGAGCATCATGAAATTGGTGATGGAGGATGGTTGATGATGACGATGGCGACGGATTCCCCTCTCCGGAGCCCCGAACGGACTCCAGATCAGCCCTCCCG